>NW_005876052.1:0-10699 GCF_000147115.1 Myotis lucifugus | reverse complement strand
GTGGAGAGGGGGCGAGTGGAGGGGCGCGTGGAGAGGGGACGCTTGGAGAGGGGGCGCGTGGAGCCGGAGCGCAGCCCTGCGCCCTCCTCTGGATGGAAAACAGAAACCGGGCGGAGCAGCCAGCGTCTCGCCCACTTTGCCCTGAACCGGGCATGGAGCGCGCCTCACGCACAGTTTTTACAAATAATCGTGTTGCGTTTTATGGCCGTGGGCTCCCTGCCAGCTGCAGGCATGCCTACCCCGCGGCATGGAAATCCAGTAAAAACAGCAGAAAAGGGCGAAAGCGAGAGTGAGAGAGAGTGAGAGAGAGAGCGAGAGAGAGAGAGAGAGAGAGAGAGAGAGAGAGAGAGAGAAAGAGAGAGAGAGAGCAAGAGCGAGCGAGAGATGCTATTCCTACACCCCTCCTGTCAGTAGAAAGAAAAGAAAAATCGATCCAGAAGACAATCTCATTTAGTGGAAAGACACCTTTTATAGAAAAGTCTGTATTACAATTATTCGGTCAGTATTATCTTTACAGCATCGTCTCCTTATATATTTAATTTATCCTTTATGAGGTGAAGCAATGCAAGGCTACGGATGATCCCTTAAATTCGGATTATTTTGTGTAAAATGAAATAGACTACTTTTGCTTTAAAAAAAAAAACATTGACAGTGTGTTTCAGTGGACAAAGTGGCTCCGGACCCTCGTTCTAATTGGCCGATGTCCCCCCGTCCCCCCTCCCCCCTTCCCCTCCCCTCCCGTCCCCTCACCCCTCCCCTTCCCCCTTCACCCCCTCCCCTTGGGAAGTTCAGTTCAGTGCGTGGCCTCGCCCCTCTGTGCAGGGCCTGTGGCGTCTGCTCGGAGCTGGGGTGTGTGTTCCTGTTTCTCTTACTCACCAGGGGGGTTGCCCTGAAATTGCCACAAAAGGAACCGCCCCCCCTCCCCCCACCCCAGCCAGCGGAGGCCGATGGCACCAGGCGACCCGGCCCTCGCCGGCGTGGCTTTGTGGCAGCGGCCACTTCTTGCTTGTGTGGGAGAATCAGGAGTAGTTTTTTTACCTGTTGGATAAGACACACATATTTCTCTCTGTTTTATTTCTTTATTTACTAGAGGCCCGGTGCACAAATTCATCAAATTCATGCACAGGTGGGGTCCCTCAGCGAGGCCGGCGATGGGGGCCAAGGGGCCCATCGGGACAGGCCGGCCGGGGGGAGGGACCTCGGGAGGTTGACTGTGGGAATGCACTGACCCCCAGGGGTCAGCTCCTGCATTAAGCGTCTGCCCCCTGGGGGTCAGTGCACATCATGGCTACCAGCCGGTCGTCTGGTTGTAATGGTCACTTAGGCTTTTATATATAGAGATTTATTTATTTATTTATTTATATTTATTTAAGTGTATTCTTATTGATTTCAGAGAGGAGAGAGAGGGAGAGAGAGGAACATCCATGATGAGAGAGAATCATGGACCGGCTGCCTCCTGCACGCCCCCCACTGGGGATGGAGCCCACAACCTGGGCCTGTGCCCTGACCGGGAATCGAACCCTGACCTCCTGGTTCCTAGGTCGACGCTCAGCCACGGAGCCACGCCGGCCGGGCTCGCTCTGTGTTAGATGTGATGTTTCTCTCACGGGCACGGGAAAGGTGAAAGCGTCCACGGTTGGTAGTTCTTATCTGGAGGAGGCGTTAGAGCTCAGATTGGCCCAAATTTATGGGAAAAGCATGGAATGGGTGAAGAGGGGAGGTCAGCGGTTCAAACGCGTGGGAAGTGGTTAGCACGGAGATCGGCACAGCGTGCACACACAAGTGAAGCTGTGATCACTCACAGCATCGATAACAGCTGCGGGGAGGTGAGGCGGGCCAGGACCCCGGGAGACAAGATGACCAGGAAGTGTCAGGGCTGAGACTGGGCCGCGGAGTGGCGTGTGTGTAGCATGTGTGCACTGCTCTTAAGAATGTTGGTAGCCCGGCCGGCGTGACCCAGTGGCTGAGCATCCACCTAGGAACTAGGAGGTCAGGGTTCGATTCCTGGTCGGGGCACAGGCCCGGGTTGCGGGCTCCATCCCCAGTGTGGGGTGTGCAGGAGGCAGCCGATCCAGGATTCTCTCTCATCATGGATGTTTCTCTCTCTCTCTCCTTCTCCCTTCCTCTCTGAAATCAGTACAAATATATTTAAACAATACTAATGAGGTCGGCGACAGCTGGACCGTAGGAAAATAGATTTCATTTAGTTACAATCCAGCAGGGTGTGGTCCAGGGCGCGTGGCCCAGCAGGCCCAGGCTCCCGCGGCTTCACCGCCCCCGGCATCTGGGGCGGCCCCTCTGTTCCTCGTTTGCGGTTTCTGTCTTTCATCATCATGATCCCCTACCAGCTCTTTGAATGCAGAGCCGATGGGTGACCTCGGAAACACACAGAGGTCGACTCTTCGGAGTCGAGGGACAGGAGGGACCCTGCATCGGGAGGCAGCGCCAGCCGGTCACGCTGGTCGTGTGGGACGCGCTGCCTAAACCCTGCAGGTGAGTCAGGAGACCTGCGTGTATCCGCTCCCTTCAACCCCGGTGAGCTCTGCGCAGGCAACACCTGCCTGTGTAATGAAGACGCGCGTTAGGCCGTGTGGCTCAGTGGATAGAGCGGCCTGCAGACTGAAGGGTCCCGGTCAGGGCACAGGCCCGGGTTGTGGGCTCCGTCCCCAGTGTGGGGTGTGCAGGAGGCAGCTGATCCATGATTCTTTCTCATCATTGATGATGTTTCTATCTCTCTCTCCCTCTCCCTTCTTCTCTGAAATCAATACAAATCCTAAATAATAAAAGGCTAATATGCAAATTGAACGAGCAGCAGAATGACCAGTCGCTATGATGCGCACTGACCACCAGGGGGCAGATGCTCAACCCAGGAGCTGCCCCCTGGTGGTCAGTGCACCCCCACAGAGGGAGCGTTGCTCAGCCACAGCCCGGCTGATGACTAGCGAGCGTAGAGGCGGTGGCGGGACGCCAGCTCCGACTGCTAAAGGGCGCAGGCCAGGCTGAGGGAATCCCTCCACCCCCTAGTGCACGAATTCGTGCACCAGGCCTCTAGTATTTAATAAAAAATAAAATAAAACCACTGTTACCTTTAAAAATAAAAAGACATGACATGGTGTCAGGGGGTATCTCAGGCCCCGTCACCCTCCGACCGGCTGCTGGTTGGGGCTCTCTGCTTGGAGCACCTGCCCGCCCCCATCCCTTAGTGACGGGGGAGTTCCCCTCCCTGCAGTTCCAGCTTCAAGGTCATGACCTCCAGGGGACGGCCCTGCCCTGTCCCTCACTCCTCCTGGGCCAGGTGATGAGCCTCACACCGCAGTAGCCGCCAAGCAGCAGCGAGTCCTGCGATCGGTTTTCCCAACTCGTATGGGCCTGTGTGATGGCTGGAGTTACCTCCCCATCCCTGTCTGGCCCAAAGAAGCAGCTTATAAATATTTTTATAATGGACTAGAGGCCCGGTGCATGAAATTCGTGCACTGGAAGGGTCCCCAGGTCTGGCTGGCCGGCGATCAGGGCCGATCGGGGACTTCTGGCTGTCGGCTGGGGCCTTCCTTTGTTTTGCGCTGCCCCCTGGTGGTCAGTGCACGTCATAGCGAGCAGTCAAACTCTCGGTCGGTCGAACTCCCGAGGGGACAATTTGCATATTAGCCTTTTATTATAATGGACAATACATACATGGGTGAAGGAGGGAGTAAATGGGTCAAGCATTTATTTTATTTTTGCATTTAATAGAAACACTCTCCCAGCACTACACACTTATTTTCTTAGCTTCCTGGACCTCAGCTGCACTTTCTTGAATACATTTGTGGGGTAATTTGCATATTCATGGAAAAATACGAAGTATGCAAACCGGGGGAAGTGTCTGTTTGCTGCTCTTTGTCTCCAGTACCTAGTGGGCTAGTTTGGCCTTTTCTTGTAAAGAAGTAACAGCATTCGCCCTGGCCGGTGTGGCTCAGTGGATAGAGCGCCGGCCTGTGAACTGAAGGGTCCCGGGTTCGATTCTGGTCAAAGGCACTTACCTGGGTTGCAGGCTCCTCCCCGGCCCGGGCCCTGGTCGGGGCATGTGCAGGAGGCAACTCATCGATGTGTCTCTCTCACATCGATGTTCCTCTCTGTCTCTGTCTCTCTCTCTTTCTCTCTCTCTAAAAATCAATGGGAAAATATCTGTGGGTGAGAATTTGCAACAACAACAGAAGTTATAACCGAGATTCCACGTGCCTCTAGGCAGCTGACAAGAAAGATGACATAAACCAATAGTCATTAAAAGGATCTAGCCCAGGGGCGGGCAAACTTTTTGACTCGAGGGCCACAATGGGTTCTTAAACTGGACCGGAGGCCGGAACAAAAGCATGGATGGAGTGTTTGTGTGAACTAATAGAAATTCAAAGTAAACATCATTACATAAAAGGGTACGGTCTTTTTTTTTTTTTTTAGTTTTATTCATTTCAAACGGGCCGGATCCGGCCCGCGGGCCGTAGTTTGCCCACGGCTGGTCTAGACAGATTCCTAAATTCATGCCTCCGGGATCTGCTTGGCAGGGAGGGAATGAGAACTCAGCTGACATCCTCAATCCTGTGCTGAGAGAATTCCTCCCCCCACAACCCCGCCTCTAAATCAAGCGCCTCAACTCCAGTTTCAACCAAGATCCAGCCATTATTTTTGTGTGTGTGCGTGTTTGGTTCTTTTTGCTTTTAATCTATATTTTTATTGGCCCTGGCTGGTGTGGCTCAGTGGATAGAGCGTCGGCCTGCGGACTGAAGGGTCCTGGGTTCGATTCCGACCAAGGGCACAGGCCCGGGTTGTGGGCTCCATCCCCAGTGGGGGACGTGCAGGAGGTGGCCGATCCGTGATTCTCTCTCATCATGGATGTTTCTCTCTCTCTCCCTCTCTCCCTTCCTCTCTGAAATCAATAAAAATATATTTTTTAAAAATAGAATCTCGACTTTGGAGTCAGACACCACAGGGATGTGTCCTAGGCCCACACTGGCTGTGTGACCTGCGCAAACCCGTCACCTCCCCTGGCCTCTGCCTCCCCCCCGACCCCCACGCCCAGCATGAACAGGCTGTCCCATCGTCTCTAAGACCCCCCTCTTTCCACATTTCTGAACCCGGGGGCCTCTCCCGCTGAGGGCAGGCCAGAGCCTCGTTGGCAGTGACTGTTTCTCAGGCGGACACGTGGAGTAACATTCCAGGCCGGCGCGTCTGCCGCCCTGTGAAGTGTGGCTATGGTGACGCTCGCTTCCAGGCGTCACGGAGCTAAAGGCTTGGCTGAGCCAGGCTCCCATCCTGGGGAAGCGAGGGAGACAGCCTGGGCCCGGCCGGGAATCCAGATGCGTCACCCCCATCCCAGCTCAGCTCTCAGCAGTGGGAGGAAAGGGGGCCCCACTTCTGTGTGTTAGTTGATCCTTCATACATTATGGGCTCCACTTCTTTGAAGTGTGTGTGCGCATGCGTGTATATGCATGTGTGTATAGATATACATGTGTGCATGAATACGTGCGCATGTGTGTGCATAGGGGATGCATGCGTGTATACATGCACATGTATGAATATATGTGCACGTGCGTGCATATATGATTTGTACATGCACATGTGTATGAATATATGTGTATAGATGCATGCACGAATACATGTGAGCACATATATGTGCACGCATATGTGTATGAATATATGCTCATGTGTGTATGTGGGTGCATGCATGAGCATGTGTGTGCACTTGTGTATGGATGCAAGTGCATGTGTGTGCATGTATGTGAATGCATATGCGTATGAATATATGTGCATTCATGAGTGTGTATGCATTGTGTATGGTTATGTGTGCACGTGTGTGCATAAGCATGCATGAATGTATGTGCATGTGTGAGCATCATGCATAAGTGTGTGCATGCCTGTGTGTATGAATGTATGTGGATGTGTGCGTGTGCGCACGTATGACTACATGTGCATGCACACACATGAATGTGCGCATGCGTGTATGGTTATGTGCGCATGTGTGTGCACTGTGTGTGCATGTGCGTATCTGTGTGCATGCCTCTGTGTGTGTGTGTGTGTGTGTGTGCGTGCACAGGCACACAGAGCTACAGCAGCAGAACTGGTCCACATCCAAGGAGAAAGCCAGGCTCCCAAGCCCTCCACCTCCGTCGGGACGGGCCCAGGAGGTGGGCTGTGCCCGGGCTGTACGTGGGCCAAGGCTTTCCCACCGGGTGGAGCTGGGCAGGGGATGCAGCAGCGCCAACCGGGCCCCGAGCCAGGGCTGTGCCTGTGCCAGGCAGGTGCCGCCCAGGGGGCTGCACTCGATCGGCTGCAGGAGCTCAGGGAGACAGGGAGCGCCGGGTGGTGACAGTGGGATTCACAGGCCAATGGCTGAGCTGCCTGTACCTGTTTTACTCTGAATTTTGATTCGCCTTCTGGACGTGGCCGTAGACATTAACAATAGCCATGCCCTGCTGGCAACACAGAGATGTCAGCCCGGCCGGTGTGGCTCAGTGGTTAAGCATCCACCTATGAACCAGGAGGTCAGGGTTCGGTTCCCGGTCTGGGCACATGCCTGGGTTGTGGGCTCCATTCCCAGTGCGGGGTGTGCAGGGGGCAGCCGATCCATGATTCTCTCTCATCATGGATGCTTCTCTCTCCCTCTCCCTCTCCCTCTCCCTCTCCCTCTCCCTCTCCCTCTCCCTCTCCCTCTCCCTCTCCCTCTCCCTCTCCCTCTCCCTCTCCCTCTCCCTCTCCCTCTCTCTCCCCCTCTCCTTCTCCCTTCCTCTCTGTGAAAAATCAATAAACATAGATTTTAAAGAATGAACTAAAGGGCCCGGCGTGGGGCGTGGTTGACAGAAGGGCACGCGGCCACCTCCTGGGAGAACCTGGGTGAATATCCGAGGAGCAGCGGCCTGGGGGGCTCAGGGCATGGAGCCCGCTCCCCGCCCAGCCCCACTCACAGCTCCCGTTCACGTCTTGGCAACGTGTCCCTGTGAACGTCCTTTGGAAAGAAATACGGTGAGAACGGCTAGGAAGTGGATACATCCTGAGCGGGAGCGTCCAAGCTGCTGGGCACATTTCCCGGCTCCTTACTGCTCCCCGCTCCCCCTTCCCTTTCCCCCCTCCCCCCTCCTGGACTGGGTTCCCCACTCTCCTCCCCTCCAAGTGCATGTCAGGCATAGGAAAGCCGGCATACGTTCACAGGCGCTCAGAACAGATCATCTTGGGCAAGTTCCTTTAAAAAATATATTTTTATTGATTTCAGAGAGGAAGGGAGAGGGAGAGAGAAATATCAACAATGAGAGAGGATCATGGATCAGCTGCCTCCTGCACGCCGCCCACTGGGGATGGAGCCCGCCACCCGGGCCTGTGCCCTGACCGGGAATCGAACCCTGACCTCCTGGTTCATAGGTCGATGCTTAACCCCTGAGCCACGCCGGCCGGGCTGGGGCAAGTGCTTCATGGCCCTGCGCCTCAGTGTTTCATCTGTAAAATGGGTGTAACACTCGCCTTCCCTCCCAGGGTGGTAACTAAGATGGAGAGAATTAATATCTGTAACGCACTCAGAACAGTGTCTGGCCACAGCAGGTGCTGCACGAATGCTTTTTAAACGTGTTGTTATGATTTTTCAAACCCTCCCCTCAGGATCTTTTCCCCATTGATTTTTAGAGAGAGCGGGAGAGAGAGGGAGAGACAGAAATACCGATGCGAGAGAGACACATCGACCGGCTGCCTCCTGCCACCGAGGTCCGTGCCCTTGACCGGCATCGAACCCGGGACCCTTCGGTCCGCAGGCCGACGCTCTACCCACTGAGCCACACCGGCCGGGGCTGGACCGCACGCCCTCTCTTTCTCCTCTGGTGTCCTCGCTGCCCGGTGCCTCAGTTTCTCCAGGACTAAGTGTCTGGGACTCCAGGGCCCCATTTGGAAAGAGCCACCTGGACAATACCCCTGTCCTCCCTGCCTCTGCCCCCCCTCCTCCTCCCTCCCTTCTGAGAATAAGGACAGGAATCAACATTCCTGAGACACCGTCCATTCCCTGATGTCTTCGTCTCCTTCCCTCTTTTTCTATCAACAGAGCCATTAGCCCTGGCCGGTGTGGCTCAGTGGATAGAGCGTCGGCCTGCAGACCGAAGGGTCCCGGGTTCGATCCTGGTCAAGGGCATGGACCTCGGTTGCAGGCTCCTCCCCGGCCTGGGCCCTGGTTGGGGCACACGCAGGAGGCAACCCATGGATGTGTCTCTCTCACATGGAGGTTTCTCTCTCTCTCTCTCTCTCTCTCTCTCTCTCTCTCTCTCTCTTTCTCTCTTTCTCTCTCTCTAAAAATCAATGGAAAAATACCCTCAGGTGAGGATTAGCAACAACAACAGAAATAATAGCGCCTTTAATTTGATCACCATTATCTTCTCCTAAAAGGATTCACAGAGGAAACAGATGACAGGCTGTCCCATCTCCATTCCCTCCTGGCGGGACGGAGACGGCTCCTCCGGTCACACACGCAGCCAGAGGGGAATGGGCCGCGCGCTCACATGTGAGGCTCATGCGAATCGTTCACACATGACATCATGGTCCTCCTGTGCCAGGACCCTGCGGCTCAGACGGAAACCCCGCGTGAGCCTGGGAGGTGGATTAAAACAGAGACAGCCGGAGTGGCTCAGGCCGCGGTTCATGCTCAAGTGGGAGCCCCGAGCGGAGAGGCTGGGGGGGGGGGTCAGGGCGAAGGGAACTGGTCCTGGGAGTGAGGCCCCCCCACCCCGCCCCTGCCCCGCCCGCCGGCCACTGGGGTCAGGTTTGGGCCCCAGGCTAAGGGATGCTGTCCCCACCAGCCAGGGCCTGAAGGATGAGGGTTTTATTTTTATTTATTTGTTTATTATCTATATTTTTTTATTGATGTCAGAGAGGAAGCGAGAGGGAGAGAGAGAGAGAAACATCAGTGATGAGAGAGAATCACGGATCGGCCGCCTCCTGCACGCCCCCCACTGGGGATGTGCCCGCAACCCGGGCCTGTGCCCTTGACCGGAATCGAACCCGGGACCCTTCATTCCGCAGGCTGACACTCTATCCATTGAGCAAAACTGGCCAGGGCATCTCTCTCATCATTGATGTGTCTATCTCCCTCTCCCTTTCTCTCTGAAAAAAAAAATCCTATATCAGTGATGGCGAACCTATGACACGCGTGTCAGAGGGGACATGCGAACTCATTTTTTTGGTTGATTTTTCTTTGTTAAATGGCATTTAAATATATAAAATAAATATCAAAAATATAAATCTTTGTTTGACTACGGTTGCAAAGATCAAAAAATTTCTCTATGTGACATGGCACCAGAGTTCAGTTAGGGTTTTTCAAAATGCTGGCACGCCGGGCTCAGAAGGTTCGCCATCACTGCCCTATATAATGAGGATGAAATATGCAAATGGTCATTACATAAGGACGGACTGTGTAACGACCGGATCACTGATCAGCAGGGGGGTGGGGCAGAGAGCTATAGGAGGGGGCAGCAAGCTCGGAGGGGGGTGCGGGGGGAGCTACAGGAGGGCAGCAGCGAGCACTGGAATGCTGATTTGTACGCAGGGCTACTATAACAATAAAAGCATAATATGCTAATTAGACCAGATGTTCTTCTGGACGATCTTCTGGATGAAGGTCCTTCCGGGCTGTGAGGGAAGCCTGGGTCCCGGGTGCCAGAGGGAAGCTGGTGCCAGCAGCCGGGGGAAGGAAGGCCTGCTCTTGTGATCCGGCTCACAACCCGGGCATGTGCCCTGACCGGGAATCGAACCGTGACCTCCTGGTTCATAGGACGACGCTCAACCACTGAGCCACGCCGGCCGGGCAAGACAGGGTATATTATTAAACGTTTCACGAACCGTGTAAGGATGGGATTTCACGCATGGGCATGCGTGTGTGTGTGTGTGTGTGTGTGTGCGTGTGTGTGTGTGATATGAACATAGGGATGAAAAGGTAATATGCTAATTAGACCAAACATCATTCCGGACGTCCTTCTGGACGAAGCTGGGGCCAGAGCTAAGCCTGGGAAGGAAGGCGTACTCTTGCACGAATTTCGTGCACCAGGCCTCTAGTATTTCATAAAAAACGATTTGGTTAATGTTGCCTTGGATTTATATCCTGGCTTGCATTTCAGCCCTGTGAATTGATCTGGGTTTAATCGTTTCGTCACTGTTTATTTTTATTTTTTAATAAGAAAAGCGTCGAGGCGGCCCGTCCTCTGAGCACCGGGTCGGTCACCCCCTGCTGGTTGAGCTGCGTGACGTTTGCACGGTGCCATGGCGGCTGCTTTCCAAACAACGTGCAGTTACCACGTGGGTTTTCTCTCAGAAACGGTTTCAGATTTCCAGGCGGTTGCCTGCTCAGTGTTCATTGCTGAGTTTGCTGCATTCTGGGTAGTTTTCCCTGGAGGGAATTTATTGTCCTTTTCCCACTGCCTTAGGGGAGAACTTTTTGATAAATGCTTTACATTTGTTAAAAAGGGACGAATAGACTATAAGTGACAAAGTTCATTATTTTCTATAAATAATACCCTACATTTCATTACTCAATGTTTAAATTTGCCGTGGTGTTATTCTCTAACTGTTAAAAAGAGGAGTTTAGCCCCAGTCAGTGGATAGAGCGTCGGCCTGTGGACTGAAGGGTCCCGGGTTCGATTCCCGGTGAAGGCACAGGCCCGGGTTGCGGGCTCGATCCCCAGTGTGGGGCGTGCAGGAGGCAGCC
>NW_005876051.1:0-10707 GCF_000147115.1 Myotis lucifugus | reverse complement strand
CCCCACACTTTCCGCAGCTGGAAGAAAGGCAGGTTCCTCTTGGGCTCTTGAACTGGAACAGAGTCATATGCAATTGTCAGAGAATTACTCCCCTACCATTAACCACATCCTGCCTTGCAACATCACTGGCACTTTTACATTTTAAAAAGTTACATAACTACTATGTTATTACAGGACTTTTTGGGGTGCTATGCCTGGTTACTCTCTCATACATCCGTGTACCCCATTACAGAACAAGCATGCACTAGTCAATAAACAGCTTTAGATTTGATTTGAAGAAAGGCTTTGTGAATCATGTGGAGATGGTCATACGTACACAGGCTCATATAATTTCAATAGAAACTTCCATGCTCACAATATTTAAGGTCATATGAAGCTTTCTAAAAATGCAGCTTCAACCAGCAGTCAGTCCTGGAAGATGACTAAGCAATAAGCCTGGAGATCTCTAAGCCTTTGAACACTTGATCTGCTTATTCTGTGTGTGTGTGTATGTGTGTGTGTGTGTGTGTGTGTGTGTGTACACAGGACTGGGAGGTACATTAAAATGTCCTTCGCCCTGGCTGGGTGGCTCAGTATGTTGAAGCGTCATCCCATATACCAAAAGGTTGCAGGTTTGATTCCTCATCAGGGTGCATACAGGAGGCAACTGATCAATATTTCTCTCTCACATCAATGTTTCTTTCTCCCTCTCTCCCTCACTCTCTCTCAAATCAATAAAAAACCATGGACATAGACAATAGTGTGGTGAAGGCTGGGGTACGGAGGGCAGGCAGTGCAGGGGCAGGGTAGAGGGGGTCAATGGGGAAAAAGGGGGGACATCTGTAATACTTTCAACAATAAAGATAAATTTTTAAAAAATTACCCCGAAACAACAATAAAAAATAAAATTAATTAAACAATAAACAAACATCCTTGGCCTCACTGGTGTGGCTCCATTGTTAACCATCGACCCATGAACCCAGAGGTCACAGTTCGATTCCTAGTCAGGACAATATACCTGGGTTGTGGGCTTGATCCCCAGCAGGGGACATGCAAGAGATAACCGATCAATGATTCTCTCTCATCATTGATGTTTCTATCTCTTTTTCTCTCTCCCTTTCTCTCTCTACAATCAATAAAAACATTTTTTTTTTTAAAAAACCATCCTCAATTGAGGATTAAAAAACATTTTTAAAATGTCTATCTAACATTCATACAATGGAATACCACTACACAGGCATTTAAAAAATAGGCAGCAAAAGAGGAAAAATATTTTCCAAAATGTATTAAGTGAAAAAGGCAGATACAGAACAGTACATATTGTATGCTACCATTTGTTTCAGGGGGAAATGAAGAAATACTAGTATATAATCATATATAATCATATATATATATATATAAAATCATATATATATATATATATATATATATATATATATATAATCATATATATATAATGCGTAGAATACCCCTGGAAGGTATACTCAAGAATTTGATAGTAGCAGTTTCTCTGGAAGAGGCTGGGGTACTGGGGAGAGAGGATGGCTTATTTTCCACTCTATATGTTCTTGCACCTTTTGATTTTTTTGGCATATGTGGATGTATCCATTATTAAAATATAAATAAACTCAAAAATAAATAAAATGGCCACCTGATTCAAGGTCAGTGGCTTGCAGGCAGTGTTCTCTGTCCGTTTCAAATGCTACCTAGAGGCTGACATTAACTGAAGACTTCCTTTACTCTTTTTTGGCTGGGCTACTCCTCACGTGTCCCTAGTAAAGAAGGCTGCCCCGAGGATAGAGTAAGCTGATCTTGGTGTGGACCCCTCTGCTGGCCCATGTCTCTCCCTCCTGCCTTGTCCCAAGCATTATAAGTGACTATTGAAAACAACAACAAATAACCACAATGACGTTCTTACGGATACAGCTGACACTTTCAGGTTGGGGCCGTGGGGAGATCTGAGTTTCATAGGTGACTTTACTGTTGTCAAAGAGAAAAACGAGATCCATGTCCAATGTGTGGCCCTCGTTGAGCTGCGAAGGGACAAGAACAAAATGAGATCTCCTGAATCCAACCCCGCCTTTATCCAAGTAATAATGAAGATATTTCAGAGTGTTTCCCACTGTTCACCAACAGCATCGTCTTCAGCCAGCAAGTACTAAGCACCCAACTGGCCTCTACTTCCTTTTCCTGTTCCTTTTACACTTATTTATCCCAATGTACACCTCATTTGCAACTTTTCCTGTTCCTTTTATACTTATTTATCCCAACATACACCTCATTTGCAACTTATTACATTCCCTTTTATTCTGTGATTGTCTTTTAAGTGCAATTTAGACATTTGCTATCTCCTTTTCTCTCCAATGATTGTTTCTGACATGTTAACTTCAATCAGTTTTGTGGGGGTAGGGACCATGTCTTGCATTGCTGTGGTTGTCAGCACAGTTCTGTACACAAGAGGCACATCATCAATAGTTTTGGGTTGACTTGGAAAAATGAAGCATCACATTGACAACAAAGGCAAAATAAAGGCACTCTTAAGTGGCCTGGAAGTAACAAGACAGGTGTGGAGTGATTGGTGTCTCCTATTAGGACACACAGGGGATCTCTCATTCCAAACAGGCAGGTATCTGTGTGATGAGCAGAACTGACTAAGTAGAGCTAACATCTGAATGCATGATTATTTTCCTTGCAGGCAATGTCAGGGTAAAACAGGGCATGCTGCAAGAAGCCCAGGGCTCACCTTCCCGTCTGAAATACACTGAGTGGCAGGCTTGTCGGAGATCAACGCCAGACCTGCTTCTTGCAGCAGCTCCTGGTCCTCCTCAGGGATTCCTGTGTCCTGCCGAATTCTGGCCTTTAAGCTCTGCAGACTCTCGTCTTCTGACACTGGATAGGTGTGAATGGTGCCTGTGACCATGTTCAAGATATGAACCAGCTGCAACACAACCCAGATGTTATTGAAAAATCCCAACTTTACAGAGATGCCCATCTCTGGATCCTTTGCTACTCCCAACACTTCCCAGCCACACAAAGCAAGGGCCTAGCTTGAGGGCCCTGGTACATATACTCTAGTCTGTAATATTCGTGTTTGTCCATAGCTACAACTTTAGGACCTATGTCAGTCAGCACGGGTTCTATCCTCTTATTTATGTAGAGAGATATTCTCACAGCAGCCTAAATTTCCCCAATGGTCAGGCGGCCCATGACCTGGTTTTTAATGAGTATTTCTTTCTCATAACAACTGCTGTGTCCCATGGGGATCTGAGCTGTTGCCTCCACGCTCACCTTTAAGTTTAAGATGTCATCCAGGGCCTTGAAGCAGCCATTGGGCCCGTACGCGGGGTCAGTGCCCCTTTGCCGGGGGTGCCACATCAGCATCAGCTGCAGCCACTTCTCCAGTCGCTGCAACAGGATGCTGAGAAGAAGAGGAGCACAATGTAGGAGGGACGCCTCTAATGCAAATTTCAGGGGGCCTTCACGTGGGATTAAAAAGCACACACGTCCATTTCACTGTTATACACACGGATGGCAGCCAATAAAATAATCACTTAAAATGAATTAATATGAGAGAAAAAGTAAACATTTCCAACCAACTTAATTATTCAGGTGCTTATCCCCTCTCCTGGTCTGTTAAAAAAAAAAAAACCCTCAAAATTAGGGATTTCTCAGCAGATGGGTCAATAGGCTGATGTCCAACTGGCTCTGTGAGATGATCTAAGCTTTGTAAATGCACTTATAGGCGTGCCTGACCTCCGGGTGATCCCCCCACTCAACCTGGAACCCCTGCTGCTGGACTTATGTGGTTAATCACCTCGTCAAAGGTCCACATGACAAAGGTCACTCCTTCCCTTGGCACTGCAGGCCCTCCCCAACCTGCCTCCTGTAAGGTCTCAGCTGACCTCTCGCCACCCCCACGAAAGCCCTTCATGAAGCCAGTACTGCTACTGACTGGTTCCCTAAACGTGCCTTTGCTCCCCCCAATTCTTCCCCTTTGAACTTCCTTCCTCTTTATCTATCCATGTCCTGCACATCTTTCCAAATCCTTCCACCAAGTGCTAGCTCAGCCAAAGTCATTCCACATAGCTCTCATCCACACAATACATCTCCCCATCCTCTATATACTCACGGTAATTGTTATCCATGCTATTCATGGATAATGTGACTGCCTTCTGGCTTTCTTTTGTACCATTCCCCAATTCTGATATTATTGTTTAACTGTTCATATTCTGACTCTAAGACCAGATTGCAATGCTGTTCAAACTATAAATGTTTATTTGTTGGCTATTACACAGTACTCGGTTACATAAGCAATGCAAGGAGAAATATTCCCAACCCTTAAAAGGCTTACAGGTGAGTAGGAGATCAACTCAATGCAAAACCAAATGTGACACAAGGTTGAAGCTACTAATCGTAATCAAAGGTACATATAAATTGCTATGTGAATTTAGAAAAGAAGATTTCTAGATGGGGCTAGGGCTGGGAATCCACCAAAGTTTAAGACTAAGAAGGATTATGTCCAATTTTTATCATAGGTTGATATCCTGATAACCCATTTAAAAGCTATCAGCTGTCACCTCAGACATCTATTTCAAAGAGTGGAAAAAATGTGTTGAAGAAAAATGCCACTGTACCTTACCTGTTAAGATTATTGGGGTAGGGTAAAGAGCTCGAAAATTTCACTGCTCCATTCAAGTCTTCAAAAACGACGATGTCCATCTCACTCTTCTGCCGGACTTTGGAATGCCTGCAAGCGTGCATTCTTGTTACTTACAGCCCTTAACTCACTTCGTGGTCAAGAGCCATTGGACACTTGTAACATGTCACTTTACAACTGTGCAGGATACCTCCCAGGTCACTATTTAATCTCTTCAGGTAATGGTCAGTGCATGTGTATCCTGGTAGGAAGGCTCCTGTGAGCATTCACTAGTAAGAATGATGGTACTGCCTGAATGAGTAGAGTCATTAACCCTCCTGTGCCCAGAGGTCTGCAGATGGAGCTGCTGACTCATTTCATCCTTGGCCCGTCCTTATCATTTTCTCTAATTCAAAACTCCCATGTTTTGATGGAGGATAAAACTGGGACTTCCAAACCATGACTATGCACATATCACATTTACAGGAAATACGCACAACACATGCACTTCCCTCTAAAACAGCGGTTCTCAACCTGTGGGTCGCAACCCCTTTGGCGGTCGAATGACCCTTTCACAGGGGTCGCCTAAGACCATCCTGCGTATCAGATATTTACATTACGATTCATAACAGTAGCAACATTACAGTTATGAAGTAGCAATGAAAATAATTTTATGGTTGGGTCACAACATGAGGAACTGGATTTAAAGGGCCAGAAGGTTGAGAACCACTGCTCTAAATGTATATGGCTAAATATTATTTCTAAGGGTAAATGAACTTTTACATTTCCAAATTTAGAGAACTTATCGGTGCACCTGAAATAGTATTTAAAGGGGAAAAAAATTAGCCCTAGCTGGTTTGGCTCAGTGGATAGAGCATCGGCCTATGGACTGAAGGGTCCCGGGTTCGATTCCGATCAAGGGCACATGCCCGGGTTGTGGGCTCGATTCCCAGTTGGGGGCTTGCAGGAGGCAGCCGATCAATGATTCTCTCTTATCATTGATGTTTCTATCTCTCTCTCTCTCCCTTACTCTCTAAAATCAATAAAAATATATTTAAAAAATTAAAGTCCAACCAGTTTCAAATCTTCTTGGTGACAGGGTAATAATTTGAATAATGCTTCATAGCTAAGCAAGTACTTTGACACTGAATAGGCACTTCCTTTGCATGTGGCAGACACTGTTTTTAGACTCCCATTCAGTGGTAAGGAAATAAAGAGCAGGTGATTTGCCCAAGGTCATACAACTACAGAATGGCAGAACTGGGAACTCAAATCCAAAGTCTGGTGTTCTTTTGAATGTCTGAATCTTTCCTTTCCAAAAACACCTAGGAAATTTAAATACAAAGTATTCCCGTGAACACTTCTCATTAGTAAAGGGTGAACTGGCTCATGGGAAACCTCAAAGAGCTGGCAGATGGCCGAGGCTGGTGGCTTACAGCTCTGGCTGAAACTGACTGTGTAAGTCAGGTGCACCAAGACTCTTCATTACATTCAAGTGGGATGAGCCTCTAATACAGCAGTTCTCAACCTGTGGGTCTCGACCCCTTTGGGGGTCAAACGACCCTTTCACAGGGGTCGCCTAAGACCATCGGAAAACACATATATAATTACATATTGTTTTTGTGATTAATCACTATGCTTTACTTATGTTCAATTTGTAACAATGAAATTGGGGGTCACCACAACATGAGGAACTATATTAAAGGGTCGCAGCATTAGGAAGGTTGAGAACCACTCTCTAATAGAATACTAGTCTGTCAATGGGAAATTATAAAAATAGATGGACATAGTAAATAAAATGCTTATTGCTTAAGTCCTAAATGTATTGCAAAGTAGCTTTATAATCAAATAATAAAGCTGAAATTACATTTGTCCTGAAATTACCATCTACCTGCCATCTGAAATGAGAGAGTCAAATTTTAAGAGTTGTTTGCGGCTTTATAAAGCAGATGAGACAGGCGCTTCTCACACACTAGTCCACTGCACAGCTTCTTACTGGGCTGAGAAATCCATTAGAAAGTGGTCACCTGGCCTTCCAGCACCAATGAGGGAAGTTCTAGGAATCTGATTCTGCAGACAACAGACTTACTAGGAAGATGATGAGCCATTAGGAATATATTTTCAAAGAGCACTTGTTCTTCCATTCCTAATGGATTTTAACTGATTTTGTTATAAATACTAGAAAAGGTCAACATTTGAACTGAAGAAATGCAGTAATTCTTTGGTTAGTTAGGGAACTACAGCTGTACAGATACTTAAAATTTTTTTCATAATGGTTACAGAATAAATTGTAACTATAAATTAATTAATAGATAATTCCTCAATATTCAGAACCTGTGCAAACCAACAAGCATTACTTGTTTTAAAATAAGCCACCACAGGAGGGCATATTTTGTCATTTCACAGGACTCCTCAAGAGCAGGGCCTTCACCTCATGCATCTTTGCATTTCCAACATCTGGTGTATAAGGCTTGACTGGACTGCCATCACACACAAAGGCTCTGAAACAGATTTCAAAGGCTACATCTTATTCTCATAAATAAGTGTTCTCATGATAAAAAAAAAAAATACCTGTTTTTGAAAAAGTTCATTGTTTTTACTACTTCCAGAAAGGTAGAAAAATGACAACAGCCAGTGTTGGCAAGGGTGTGGTGAACGGGATAGCTTTGTATGTTCCTGGTGGAGACAGTATTTATATAACTTTTCTATTGAGTATTTTGTTGCTACACATCAAAAACTTTTAAAACATGTATAATCTTTGATCTGTTGCTTCCATTTCTAGAAATTTGTCCTGAGGAAAACTAATTGTGAATAGACAAGAATTTTCCTACAAGGATGTTATCTTGGTGTTTTTTTCAAAAGTAAAAATTATAAACCACCCATGCTTCCAGTAATGGGGATAAGCTAAATAAGCTGTAGAACGGCCACGCGGTAGCACACCAGACAGACATTACAAATAACATGGAAAAACATAAAGCATTTTCAACACTAAGTTTGAAAAGCAGGTTCTATGGGACTATGTAGTTTATTTGTGTGGTGTGGGTTTTTTTAAGTATAACACACACACCGAAGAGCCTGGAGACACACACAAATGTTCATCGTGGTTGTTTCGAGGTGTGTGAAAGAAATCTCACCCTGTGAAACTGCTTTAGGAGCACATACAAGACAGAGTTCCTATTATGCTACCATTGAGGTGAAAAAGAGGGAGAAACACATTAATAAACAAACAAACAAATACAAGCCAAATTTGCTTGTATGTGTATGAAACATCCGTGGAAACATACCAAAAACCAATGCTATCGGGTGCCTGTGGGGAAGGAAATCAGGCTGGGAGACCAGTCTGACGTAACTTGCACTGTATACTCTTTTACGCTTTTTGAAGTCTGAAGTCTGAAGTTTGAACCATGAAACATTACTACTCCAAAAAACTAAAAACTGAAAACAAACAAAAAATTTGAGCCACAGTAGTTTAAATTAGTGTGTGGCTCTCAGGGAACAATTCTGAAAGAAACCTAACTAATTTAGGGGAATGTTAATTTTTATTTATTTTTAAAAAATATATTGTTATTGATTTCAGCGAAGAAGGGAGAGGGAGAGATAGAAACATCAGTGATGAGAAAGAATCATTGATCAGCTGCCTCCTGCACACCCCTTACCGGGGGTCGAGCCTGCAACCTAGGCATATGCCCTTGACTGGAATCGAACCCAGGACCTTCCCCAGGCAGACGCTCTATCCACTGAGCTAAACCGTCTGGGGAAGGAATGTTAATTTTTAAATTAGGCATTTCAGTAATGATTAACATATATAATGATAACACATTTTTATAATAAAAAAAAGTTCAAGGACATTTAAAAACTTAATTGTACCCTTTGGTTTTTTTACTAGAAAATCTTTCTTTGTAACTTATTTGGTTCATATTTTAAGCCATCTTCTTATACTTTTAAAATAAAAATGTACATTCAGGTTTAGTAAAAATTGTCAACAATAAATGTTCATGTAAATATTTCTCATTTGTCTTGCACGCATATCCTTGCTTTGTTGCCAGGGTGAGTGTACACATTTACACAACAGCCTGTGAATGTACTGACTTGTTGCTACTGAACATGGGACAAAGGCGATTTGTATGGTATTATATTTAATGATGCTCACACTTGACAACTGCTCTACTTTTCTGGTCTTTGGAGCTCGTACTGCCTATATGCTGGGTCCCAACAGGACTTGCTCTCTGGAAGACAGATCACAGATGGCTCAGGCCTAGCCTGGGAGCACCCAGTGAGATGGGAACAGGTGAAGCGACACGACAAAGACAAAGGGACATACTCCTTCCTTCAGGAGACTCTCCCGAACCCGCCCACCCCTGTCCCCAGGGCCGTGGTCTCTCACTCACCACTGCACAGGCTGCCAGTTGGGGAGAAAAGGCCGGAAGCCCGTGATGCACTCGAAAGCCAAGGTACCAAAGCTCCAGTAGTCGACAGTCACCGTGTACTTCTGCTGCTCCAGCAGTTCCGGGGCCTGCAACAGCGCATGGCGGAAACACACCTGAGCCCCTGCAGGAGGGGGCAACCAGCCCTTCCGGTCACGCCCCACACTTTTCCTGGCTCCATCCAGGAGGTACTGGCATGCCTGCTCCAGGGTGAGGAGGTGACCGTGTTTAGGTGGTGGTATCTAGGATTTTTCTGAACCTCACTGACTAAAAAAGGGTATTTTTAGGTAGATCAGAGTACCTCATATATCTTTCTCTTGGGCAAATGGGAAAATAGTCTATACACAACAAAGGAAAATGATACTGAGCTGTATATACCAAATGCATAGTACACACATTAAATGCTGGCCACGTCTCCTAACTGATGTGTTTTGTGACGTGTGTACAATGAAAATGGAATATTTACAATCAGGCAAGAAAAAAGCCAGATACCTGACTGCTGCCCACGTGGAGAGAGCTGGGGTGACCAAGGAAAGCTTTGCAGCACAGGTGGGACCAGGCCCAGGCCTGGAAGAAGGCCCCATACATGAGTGTCTGAGGGGAGACATTCCAAAAAGGACCATCACAAGCAAAGGCATGGAGGCAGGACTGTGTGTGGTCTGGCTGAATGTGTGACACTTACGGATGGACCAAGGAGTCCAAACCACAGGGGAAAACTGGGGGATGGGCAGGTCAATCTCTGTGTCTCGTATGGACAGTTTTGGCTCCTGCAAGTGAACGATTTCACTGAGCATCCTGGTCAGAGCACGGGGGTCCTCCCCTTCCCCCAGAATGCTGCTAAGTCAATTAGGATTCCGAGGACACTTCGCAGGACCTACATAATTTCATTATATGGACACAGGTGCCTTAACCATAGCCCCCCACTCTGCAACCTCTCTTCCACAGCAGGGGATAAGCTGATGGAACCCACACCCTAGTTAGTGGGATAAGCAGAAAGTATAAATGCACTTAGAAAGACTTAGAATTTCTCTTCTTTTTAATTTAAGAACTAGATAGAATATTTAAGCTCATCCAATCCAGTAGCGTTCAATCTTTTATTGTTTTTTGTTTTTTAAACTGCAGGCTCCTTTATCCAATCAACATTTTGCCGGTTGCTAGCCTCCACAAGCAATCGATCACCAAGTCTTGCCAAGTCTCTTGCTAAGCACTGCTTACATCATTTTCTACATCCTCACCGCTGCCATCAGCTCTGAACAGCCTATCACAATGTCCTCCTTACTACTTGCTCAAGATTTTACTCTTGTTCAGTGAAATTCATTCTTCCCACCCTATCAAGAGCGATCTTTTCAAAAGGTAAACCTGATCTCTCTCCAACTTAAAATCCTTCGATGTCTCTCCAAATGTTTTAGGAGAAAGTCTAAAGTCTTAAACCAGCTAACAAGTCCCTGAATCGTCTGTCCTCTACCTCTCTCTCCAACTTCAACTCCAGGTACTCTCTCCCTTCTTCTCTAGATCCCTGTCACTCTTTCTGGTCTGCCAATGTACTATCCCTGGAGGGATTTCCTCTCCTTCCCTTTTCACCAATTCATCCTTCAGGGCCCAGACTAAGTTAGGTCTCCCTAATATATATTCTTATCACTTTTCCTTTGCAGCACTTACCACAACTGC
>NW_005876050.1:0-10708 GCF_000147115.1 Myotis lucifugus | reverse complement strand
CAATCAGTGAGAACAGAGAGTAAAAAATAAGAAGAAGAATTTGCCCCACATGCTTGGGAATTTCAGCTTCTCTGGTGCCCTCTCTCAAAGACTTTATGTGTCTACCTGGCCACCAAAATCACTCTGCACTGCTACCAATAGAATTTCCTGGGGGCTGAGTGAGGAAATTACAGAAAGGGGGTTGGGGGGAACAACACGGTATTTCACCCACTCTCTTACTCTTAGAGATTCTCTCTCACTCCACAGGCCGGAAGAGAAGGCTCCTCTGGGAGCACTTTTTCCCTGCACCCCCTGTGCACTTCTGGGTTTGGGGCTGCTGTGGAGTCCAACCTAAGTAATACCACAGGGGAGAGGGAATGGTAACCGCACTGCCCATTTGGTGATGCTTTAAATCCTAATCTTCTCCCCCAGTATTCCAACTATCGTTTACTTTTGAGTCCTCAAATTGTGGCCCCCTGCATTCTTTCCAAGGTTTATAGCTGCATCCGGTGGGAGACACCAGGTGGGAGGAGCTCACTCCATCTTACCTGGATCTGGAAACTGTCGCCTTGTGTTTTGTCTTTGTTCTTTTTAAACAAGAATCACTTGTCTGTTCAAAAGAAAGCTCTAAACCCAATTGTGTTTTGTTGTTCAAACGTCTGTCGTGAAACACTGCGTCCTTTCCTAGTGGCATCGGGATGGGACTGTCACCTCCTGTTCCTTTACAGGGACGCAGCTGACTGTGGAGGTCCACCCTCGAGACGCCATGCCCGAGCTGCTTAAGAAGTTTTCCTTGGATAAACGTACGTACGTACAGGGCTGCTTGTGTGTGGAGGTCTGGCAGGGAGGATTGAGGGCAACTGAATGGACAGAGCCCAGCCTGGGCATCTTCTGGGGTAAGGAGAGGAGTAACCTTGATGTACACACTGGTAAGAGGCACAGGTATGACAGCCTCATGCAGGGTGCTGTTTCTGCTCCATTCCCAGAAATCACTATTCTTGAGTGTCTGCAGTTTGGTGTGGGTAATCAGGCATTTAGCTAAAGATGAATTGCATCACAGGAGTGTTATTGTTTTTAGATGCCATTTATTGACTGTCTGAAAGGTACCATGTAAGTTTTTTTACATTCGTTAACGTTGGAATATACCAGTATTATACCCACTTTTTAGATCAGTAAAGTGAGGCCCAGAAAGGTGAAATAACTGCTAAGGGACCAGCTGGGAAGAGGGTCAGAACCCAGGTCCACCTGAGGCCTATGCTCTTCCCCACCATATGTGGCCAGCCTCAGTGCAGTGCACACAGGCCCAGACCCAGGCCCACGGTGTCTCCTCCACTCCCTTCTTAGATTTCCCCCTGTATCTGTCCATCTTGTGGCTAAACAAGGGCCTAGGGAAATGCCAGCCGAAGAACAGAGGCTACAGAGCAGCCAAGACTCAGGTTCTCTCCGAGTCCACTCAGCGGGCCAAGGCGGAACCTCCCAGTCTGCCTGGTCCTACAGCCCTCGCAGTCAGGATCTCGGGAGGACAGTCAAATGGAGAGAGAACAGACCCTGGGAATCCACTGGCTGGGTTCAGATCTCAGCCCTGTGACCTGGGGCAACTGGCTTGACCTCTCTCTTGGACTCAATTTCCTCATCTGTAAAAGGAGGAAAGCAATTCGGCATCCCTCATAAGATTCTCGTGAAGTCGAATGAGAGGTACCAGGTACAGTGCCAATACAAAGCACAAGCCAGGCGTACTAAGGACACAATAAAGGCAAGCTTCTATTTTGAACCCCCATTATTCTACCAGAGAAGGTAGATGGAAAAAAAATGTAGGTGCAAGAAAAGGCCCACTGTTACTAGAATGGCCTTCATAACTCTGCAACCTTCTGTTGTTATATTTACAGCCTACAGTGGGCTTCAGGGGCATGAGACAGCTGCTTCGGCACCCCACCCCCAGCTCCTCCAGGTCCCCCCAGGAACCTCATCTTCCTGACCTGCTTTCAGATCAGCAGGAAGAGCTCCTCTCCTGTTGCCCATGGAGTCTAAGAACTGTTGGCAACCGTCCTGCCTTAACAGTCCTGGATTTATAGGATGTGGTTGCCCTGGAACCTTCCCAGGGAATAATTTAATAATTGCTCTCTGGATTTCAGCTCCATACAAACTACTTTTCTCTCGCCCCACTTTCATGTCTGTCCATGGTCAGTTCTTGTCCAGGGTTATCTGGCACGAATTCGCCGGTGCTCCCGGCATCCCCAGCTGTGCTGCTGGGAGGGAGGAGCGTGTGGGGGAGGGCAGGAGCAGCAGGCCCCGGGCGGGCCACTAAATAATCCAAAATGTTGCTGTCGGAGGAAATGCTCGCAGATGGCAGGTGTCTTTCTTGTCACCCTTCCCTGGTTCCCTGCCCCACGAGGACGTCTAGGGCAATTTCAGTAGCAATTTGGTGGGAGGTGGGGATGGGAGCAAGAAGGCTCTGAGAAGGAGAGTGAAGGGGAGGGGTCAGAAGCAAGGACCACACAGAGAATCGTCTGTGCTTGCATTTCTGTTTCTTCTGAAGTGTCTCTACTCCTGCTCTTTGGGATATTGTAGGTTTGCAAGGTGATAAAAATGGAAACACAAGACCCCGGCAGCCTGGAGGGAAGGATGCCCATGGTAAGTTGCAGGACCATCTGCTGGGCTGTTCTATGAGACGGAATTGGTTTAGCCTCATGGGGGAGTCTCCAATCGATTGAAAATGGCTCCCTGGGTCCCTGTGCTGAGAGTCAGGGGCCACCTCTGGGCTCAGAGAGGGAGGAGGAGTGTGAATGATTAGTAATGTTTGCCATGGACACAGGGGGCGAAGTAAAAAACTCACACACCAGGTGTGAGCCCTAAGCTAAAGCACAAACCCCACCAATAACAAGGCAGCCCATTGTGGGAGACATATTAAAACAAGAATCCAGAATTGTGCTAACTTTGAATAGAATGCCAAGCACCTGTAAGGTCGGAGACATGCAAATAAGCAGAGTGGGGCAGAGGAGGAAACCCTGCGTGGGGTGATAGACAGCCTGGGTTCGAATCCTGCTTTTGTTCCCCCCTCACCTTTCCTGGGCCTCAGTTTCCCCCTCAGTAAACCAGATGGCATCTAAGGTTTGGTACAGGTGGCATCTAAGGTTTGGTTCTTCCCATTGTTTGGCTTTAAAATTAAAATAATTTTGTTAATGCCACTGGCATTTTAAATGTATTTGTGCAAACTCATATTTGGATTTCTATAATCTGCTCAGGAGGTAAACTTAATGAGGCATAAATCATTCTGGGTAATTTTAATGTTCAGATATTGTAAAACAGAACCAAGAAAGGGTAGGGTTTTCAGTCCCGTTTTAGAAATGCCACCTTTCTTTTAAATGGGGGCAGGGAGGCCTCATTTGCAGAGCTGTATGGAGCAGAAATTGTTCGATGTGCAAGTCCCTTTCTTATCCACTTAGGTCACCCTGTCGGCCCTTGTCAGAGAATGGCAGGAGCCAGATTCCATGGAGGGAGAGGGCACTGAGAAATGGGAGGGGCTCATGAGGGCCTGCCGCCATGTCCCCGGGCCCTTCTGAGGGGCTGGCTGGGCCAGGGCTGCACTCAGGCCACGCAGGGTAGGGACTGATGGTGCCCTAAGTGATGGCAGACGAGAAGTCCCAGCTCCGGCACCAGAGCGGTCACCATGATGGTGCTGGGCTTCCTGGGAGTGCTAATGTGAGGTTGTGCAGGACAGCAGGATCTGGGGTGTGGGGTCCAGGAAATGCCTTAGTCCTCATAGAAGAAGCAGAAGAAGAAAGAGAATGCTAAGTTGCTGAGTGAGGCCACAGCTTTACGGTAGGGACCTTGGAGCGGTGGGGAGATGCAGAAGGATCCATGCAGCCTGCTCCTGGCAGCTAAACTTGACCAGCTGCCTAACCAGCTGGCACGGCCTCTCATCCAGTGCCGGCCCAGCGAGGGTCATGGAGCAGCTCAGGCCGGAGCTGGTGGTGACACCCATCCTCACCTTCTCACCACATCTCTGGGGTCTGTAGCACCAAGGTGTGGGCAAATGCACAGGGCGTTGAGGCTCATAGCCGGCCTCCTGCACTTGCCTGCAGAGACCCCACCCTGCACCCTCGGGGAGCGAGTGACACTGACCGTACAACCTGCTCCACTGTCTCGTTCCCCTGTGTCTCCAAGACCCCAAACCAACTCAACCAAGAGATCTTTCTGAGAGAGACAGCTCTTGGGAGCAGAGTTTCAGGCTCTGAGAATCATGCTAAAAGTCGGGCAGGCACAGCTTCTCAAAAAGACAGGGAGGCCTGAGCCAGGCAGCCCTCGTCAGCAGGTCTCAGCAGCTGACCAAGCCCCCCTGTGTTTCCAGCCTACCCCTGGGATCGGTCCAGCCTGAAATCCATGCCCCTGGACCTGCAGCAGTTTGAGAAACTGGACACGTATGCCTCACAGGTAGGAAAGCTGGCCCTTCTGCCGACCGCACTCCAGGGTGGCTCGGAGCTCCCTGAGCCAGGGAAGCTCAACCTTTCCCCAGGCCCCTCCTGAATGTATCCCGAGTCCCTTGGATGGATGGCCCAGGGTGCCTTTTCACAGTGTATGGATGGGGGACAGAAGGCCCAAGGCAGCAGGCCCTGCCCAGGACCAAAGGCCATTCCACCACCCGCGGCCCCACCGCAATCCTGATGCTTCCATCCCAGGCTGCACACCCTGCAGCCGCGTCATTGGCAGGCCCCCCTGTCCTGCCCTCTGCCTGCCCATTTTGGCATTGCTACTACTGAGCCATGCCAGCCCCAGCCCAGGAAGGGCGGGAGGAGGAGGGTGGAGAGGACCGTAAATGCAGATGGCCAGCACCCACTGTGACCACAGCCAAGCTCATCCCTTGAGCGTGTAGGCTGCTGAGCTCTCACATCTTTGGGCCTGGACACGTGTGGCATGGGGGTGGGGAGGAGCAGCTATAAGAGCTGAGGCACGAGGGGCACACTGGGGTCGTGAGAGCCAAGCAGGACCCTCACCACAGAGAATCTGATTGGAAGGGCCAAGGAGCTGGACCTGCTGTGATATCAGATGAGCCATCCGAGGCTGGCAAGCCAGGAAGTCATCTATAGGCTGCTGGCCAGGCTCAGAGGGCAATGCCAGATGCCTAGCTACAGCCACAGATGCGCCACGGAGCAGTGGAAAACCAGAGCCAGCCAGACCCAGGGAGGGTCAGGGGTGGGGACCAGTGGACCAGAAGCCATGGACTAAAGTTTGGGGTTAAATCGGGAGTCAGCCTGGCCATAGTGTGGACCTGCAATGTGTTCTAGGCCCTGTGAGAGGGACAAAGACAAGGATGTGGCGTTGGTGCTGGACATAGAAGAAAAAGAAGCAGAGAGCAGCAGGGCGAGTGGGTGACAGAAGATGGGCCCAGAGGTCTCCTTGTGGTCAGAGAGTGGGTCCTGGAGTTCCAGTGAGCAGTGGGGCAGTCGCAGGAGATAATAGGTCAAGGAGTGCCCTAGGGTGAGGGCTGAGGGACATGTGGGCAACTGTGGCCCAACTGAGCCTCCAGTGGCCCCGTCTTCTCTAGAAAGATTGAATAGGGTCAGGACTGCCTTTTCAGCAACCCCAACCCTGTTTCCTCCTGAGGGCCCCTGTGAGAAAACCTAATTTGTTCCTTTTTTTAATTGTGGTAAACTATATACAACATAAAATTGCCATTTTAATAATTTATAAGTGGCATTAATTACATTCACAGTGTTGTATAACCATCACCACTATCTACTTCCAAAACCAGAAAATCTATACCCATTAAGCAATAAGTTCCCATTCTCCCTCACCCCAGCCCCTGGTAACCTCTAATTTACTTACTGTCTCTATGAATTTACCTATTCTAGATATTTCATATAAGTGTAATCATACAATATGTGTCCTCTTATGGCTGGCTTATCTCACTTAGCATCATGTTTTCAAGGTTCATTCATGTTGTAACACATATCAGAACTTCATTCTTTTCAATGGATGAATAATATTTCATGGTTTGGACCTATCACATTTTATTTATCCCTTTGTCTCTGATGGACACATGGGTGGATTCTACCTTTTAGCTATTGTGAATAATGTTGCAATGAACGTTTGTGAACCATTATCTGTTTGAGTCCCTGTCTTCAGTTCTTTTGTGTATGTACCTAGGAGTGGAATTACTGGATCATATGGTAGTTCTATGTTTAACTTTATGAGGAATACCCAAACTGTTTTCCACAACAGCTGCACCATTTTACATTCCCACCAGCAATGTACAGGGTTCTAATTTCTCAACATTCTTGCCAACACTTCTTGTCTGTCTTTTTTATTACAGCCATCCTTGTAGGTGTGAAGTGATATCTCTTTGTGGTTTTGATTTTCATTTCCCTATTGACTAATGATATTGAGCATCTTTCCATGTGTTTATTGGCCATTTATATATCTTTGGAAAAATGTATATTCAAGTCCTTTGCCCATTTTAAAAGTGGGTTGTCTTTTTGTTGTTGAGTTGTAGTTCTTTATATATTCTGGATATTAAACCCTTATCAGATATATTATTTGAAGATATTTTCTCCCATTCTGTAAGTGGTCTTTTCACATTCTTAATAATGATCTTTGATGCACAGAAGTTTTTTTTTATTATTATGAAGTCCAATTAATCTATTTTTTCTTTTGTGCCTTGTGCTTTTGTTATCATATCTAAGAATCCATTGCCAACTCCAAGGTCATGATGATATGCCCATGTTTTCTTCTAAGATTTTTATACTTTAAGTCTTATGCTTAGGTCATTGGTCCTTTTTGAGTTAATTTTTTATATGGTGTGAGGTAGGGGTTCTACTTTATTATTTTTATATGGATATCCAGTTGTTCAACATCATTTGTTAAAGAGACTATTCTTTCCCTTATTGAATGGACTTGGCACCCTTATCAAAAGTCACTTAGCCAATAGATGTATTATGAGTTTATTTCTGGGCTCTCAATTCTATTCCATTGGTCCATATGATCCATTGTGTCAGTACCACACCATTTTGATTACTGTAGCTTTGCAGTAAGTTTTGAAATACAAAAATATGAGTCTAACTTTTTTTTTTCAAAATTGTTTTGACTATTCCAGCCCCTTGCAATTCTATATCAATTTGAGTATTGGTAAAAAAGAAAAAAAAAGGCTATTGGAATTTTATATAGAGTCTGTTAACTCTGTAGATTGCTTTGGATAATATTAGCCATGACTAGGGGCTGCTACAGCCAACCAGATACCCACCTGGCTGATCCCAAAATTTACAAAGAAAAGAGATGTAGTGTCCTCTAGGGCTCTAGGGCCAGTGAGTCAGCTGGTCAGCACTACCCATCATGTTACCCACCCCCCACCCCAACCAGGTGCCCTCAGCCCAGCCTTTTGTTCCTTCTGGGCCTCTTCCTCTTCCTTCTTTGCCTGAAGGAAAAGGAACCCTGGCTCATTGACAGGGTGCTGGCTCCCCACACCCCCCTCCCAGGCCCTGACACAGCACCCCCTTCCATCCCCCAGGTGACAGTCAAGAGTGGCCTGGATGAGCTGGTGAACGACCTGCTCCAGGAGGCCCACAGTGACCTGGAGAGAGTCCGTGCCATCTGGATCTGGATCTGCCACCATATAGGTAGGACCACCTGTGGTGTTAGTGGCTCTAGGACCCTTTGGTGCCACTCCTGCAGGCCCTGTTCCCAGAGTAGTATCTCTGAGACTCACTCAATCACCAGTGAGTGTGGAATGAGATGAAAGACAGAGGACAGGGGCTCCCATATGACTTGATTGAATAACCTAAGACTAACCAAGCAGAATAAAAGTCACCATGAAGGGTCATTGGGTAGAGGGTCCCACATGGCCCTCTGCCCATGGCCAGTGTCCAGAGCTGAGGCCTTTCCTTCAGTCCTGGCTTCCTGGTAAAACTGCTCCAGAGAGATGAGAACCCAGGGCAGGTCATTTTCAAAAAGGATGATCATCAGTTGGGGAGGAGTCATAGCTGTTTGAAAAGTTATTGCAACCAGAGTTTGCTTAAGTCCCAGTGCCGGGAAGGGTGGGCTCTCCTCTCCCTGCTCCTGTTCCCATACTAGCAACTTCAGCCACTGGTCTCAGCGCAGTGTCTAGGTTCTCAGAGCCGCCTACAGCCCTTCACAGCACCATCTTGGGAGTCTTACCAGGCCAAGCCAAGCCAAGCCCCACAGGTGGTTGCTAAGACGATAATAGATGCTACCCCTTGCAGTCGATGGGAGAACCAGGTGGTGGGTGTACTTTCAGTGTTTCCCCTGTGACATAAGGACCAGGGGACTCTCCTGACCCGCTGCCACTCGGCTTTTCCTTTGTCTTCCCAAAGCAGCAGGTAGAGAGGCAGTTGGATGAACTCACCTGACACAGGTAGGGGGTGTGACCATAGGCCTGAGGGGCCACCTGCTTCCACCCCAACCCCAGCGGCTCAGCCTGGGCCTTAAGGGGGCAGGATCAGAAACAGAATATTTGGTAGAACATTTACACACACACACACACACACACACACACACACACACACACACACAAATATTTGTGTCCTCAGTGCACATTGTGCCTCAGGGCCCCACCGCAGGCCTCCAGCTCTCTTGTTAGTGAAGTGACAGGCTGTAGGTGAGCAGTCTTCTCTATTTGGGGCAAGCTTTGACAGTAGCTCAGCGCCCCCTGTGGGTCAGTGTGAGGCCTTGGCCTTGGGGGCCGCAGCAGGGACAGGAACAGCGTCCCTGGAACAGCCTGCAGAGCTGTGTGGAGGTGGGATAAGTATGCAGAGCCCTCCACGCCCGATGCTTCTCCCGGGCCCGAGGGAGGCCAGCCCAAATTCTGTTGAAAACACAGCTGAGGGCAGGGGCTGTGGACCCCCTCTCACAGCCTCCTGCTCTGCCCTCTAGAGTACGACATCGAGGCTGCCCAGGAGAAGGACCGCCAGGCCTTCAAACCCAGCAACATCCTGAAGACCCAGAAGACCAACTGTGATGGCTACGCGGGGCTCTTTGAGAAAATGTGCAGGTACCAGAGAGGCCACCCCCACCCACCCCTCCCCCTTCCAAAGTGCTATGAGCCTTCGCCCACATGCCAGCCCTGAAACCTGAGTTTGCAAACTCTGCTCTGGAATCCAAGTGAGTCCTGAAAAGGTCAATTTCTCCCGTTTTAACACCAGCATAATTGACTTTGTACCATCTGCCAGGCTTCGCGATGCATTAACATAATGGCAGATGAATGCACAGAAATAATTTGGTTATAAAAGGCCCTTTTTCCACCTTCTCCATCTCTGTGCAGCTGAAGGTTAGAAGAATGGCAGATTTGGGAAGGGGAGGACAGTGGCTGCTGACGCCAAGGGGACTGTGAGAGGCTTGTCCTCCAAGTCTGGCACAGGGGGCCTCTCTCAGGGGAAGCAAAAACTCTCCTACCTGAAAGAGTTGTCACTAGGAAGCAGCGTCTGTCTCGGAGCCTTTGGGCTCCGTGTTCATTGCTCTGGGAGTGAGCACCTGGCCAGGTTGCCTGGGTGGGTGACAGCGGCTGACTGGCCGGTAAGGAAACCATTTGTGTTTGGGGTCATCACTGCCAGGTCTGGGTGACCCTGAGACAGACTCAAGGCTGGGGGAGCCCCACTGATCCCCGCAGTTCCTGTACCTGCTCTCTGAGGTCTGCTGGGTTCCCCAGGACACAATCAGCCAGCCCCAGGGGCCACTGAAAACCCCCCAGCCCAGGGGAGGGATGCCCCGCTGTCCACTCTGCAGGCCCCTGGGAGTGTGTTTTCTCAGGCACCGGGACTGCGGGGGGCGAGCCATCAAACCAAGTGTAGCAGGTGGCTGCAAGGTGTCCTATTCTACCAGACATCCACCCACTCAACTGATTCCTGGCCTCACCCCCAGTGCTTGCCTCCCACATCCCCATCTCCATCGCCATGTTCCTGCCCCTCCTGCCCCTCCCCTCCCCGGCCTCAGGGCCCACCCTGCGACCACAGAGGCAACCAGGGCAGGTCAGGTGCAGAGGATACCAGCCCCTCCATTCCCATTCACTCAGCCAGAGCAGCCCTCACGACCCCTAACGTTCCCACTGCCACCCCACCCCAGACCTAGGTCCCCCCACGTGCCTTTGGGCCCCTTAAGGAGCTGGGATCCTCTCCAGGCCCCTGCCCAGGCTCCTCTGGCCCCAGGTTCCTGAACAAGACTGCCCTGGAAAGTCCTCCAGAATCCGACCCCAGCCACCCTTCCAGGCCTGCGCCCTTTGAGGCCGCCCACACCTCCGGAGCTCAAGGCGCCCCTCTCCCTAATGCTCCTTCCAGGCCCCGCGCCAGGACGTCATCAGCACACCTCATCCACACGCTCCTGTCTTGCCTTATGCTTTTACTGAATACGTTTCTAAATTAAAAATATACTTGTTAATTGTAGGTGATGTGTAAAGTGCACAGAAGCAAAAAGAAGCAAATTAAATGACTCTGAATCACATACGCACATACAGATAACATTGTCATATGCCTCCCTGGGCTTTGTTCTCCCATAGAGGTGCTAACCTGTGTCCAGTTCCTCTCATTCCTCTCACATGTCGACAGGTCTAATATGTCTTCGCATATTGAGAGACTCTCTCTCTCTCTCTATCGCTCTCTCTACTATAATTTACTTAGCAAATCTCCTATATTGCACAAATGTATTGCTTCCTCCCTTACATTATTACCACACACTATGGGCACTTAGGCATCTATAAAAAGAAAGGATATTATATTACTTTTACACA
>NW_005876049.1:6873-10808 GCF_000147115.1 Myotis lucifugus | reverse complement strand
GAGATAGAAGAGAAGCCCTCCCCCTTTGCCCTACCCGCCCTTCGAGCATCTGCCCACAGCACCTGCTCTCCCCACCGCTGCCCCTGCCAGCGGCGTCGGAGCCGGAGCCCGTGTCTGGGCAGCCTGGTCTGCTCAGGCCGGGGGAGACGCCCGCAGAGCGAGGCCACCTGAGCTGCTGTGCAGGTTCTGGAAGCGACAGAGGAAGCTGCCCGGGCCCCCGGGGGGTCAGTGCCCGCGGACAGAGGAAGGCTGCCCAGGCCCCCGGGGGTCAGTGTCAGTGGACAGAGGAAGCTGCCCGGGCCTCCTGGGGGGTCAGTGCCAGTGGACAGAGGAACTGCCCGGGCCCCCGGGGGTCAGTGCCAGTGGACAGAGGAACTGCCCGGGCCCCCTGGGGGGTCAGTGCCCGCAGACAGAGGAACTGCCCGGGCCCCCGGGGGGTCAGTGCCCGCAGACAGAGGAACTGCCCGGGCCCCGGGGGGTCAGTGCCAGTGGACAGAGGAACTGCCCGGGCCCCGGGGGGTCAGTGCCAGTGGACAGAGGAACTGCCCGGGCCCCGGGGGGTCAGTGCCAGTGGACAGAGGAACTGCCCGGGCCCGGGGGGGTCAGTGCCCGCAGACAGAGGACCTGCCCGGGCCCCGGGGGGTCAGTGCCCGCGGACAGAGGAACTGCCCGGGCCCGGGGGGTCAGTGCCAGTGGACAGAGGAACTGCCCGGGCCCCGGGGGGTCAGTGCCCGCGGACAGAGGAACTGCCCGGGCCCGGGGGGGGTCAGTGCCAGTGGACAGAGGAACTGCCTGGGCCCCCGGGGGGTCAGTGCTGGGGCTTAGCGCTGGCTGGGCTTCTTCCTCCGGGCCTCCCGCCGCAGGTTCCTGGTCTCCACGGAAATTGCCTGGGGCTGCTTGTTAAGCCAGTGCTCCCGTCTGGTTTGAATTCAGGAGAACAACCACCCACTGGGTTATCGATTCTATGAGCCACAAGCCGACATAGATCCGTCCATACGTACAGTTGAGCCCTCGCTAATGTCGGTAGAAAATGTCGGTAGAAGTTCCGTGACTTTAAACCAGGGGTCCTCAACTACGGCCCGCGGGCCACATGCAAATACAAATACTGTATTTGTTCCCGTTTTGTTTTTTTACTTCAAAATAAGATATGTGCAGTGTGCATAGGAATTTGTTCATAGTTTTTTTTTAAACTATAGTCCGGCCTCCAACAGTCTGAGGGACAGTGAACTGGCCCCCTGTTTAAAAAGTTTGAGGACCCCTGCTTTAAACAAAGGGACATGTAACAAAGCCAGTTTCACCGCAGGCGTCCTGATAGACAAGCGCCACCTTCCCAAAGCATCTCGTCCGTGTTAATAGGACACCGGCCCTGCCAGGTGGCTCCGTGGCTGAGCGTCGGCCTATGAACCACGAGGTCACGGTTCGATTCCCAGTCAGGGCACATGCCCGGGTCGTGGGCTCGATCCCCAGTGTGGGGCGTGCAGGAGGCAGCCGATCAGTGATTCTCATTATTGATGTTTCTCTCCCTCCCTCCCTCTGAAATCAATAAAAAAATTTTTTTAAAAGGACATTGAACAGAACGATGTCATTGAAAGACCTGCCGTGTGTGCGCGTGCACGTGTGTATGTGTGTGCACACATGTGCATGTATGTGTGTGCGTGTGTGGCCAGCGCAGGGCAGACTGTGGAGCTGGCAGGAAGCGATGCTCCCCCCTCCCGCAGGTGGGCGGTGTCCCTGTCGCTGAGAACCCGCTCTCTCCTCCCAGGAACTTTCCCGAAGCCTGCGAGCGGTGGGAGCAGATTCTCCGGGACCACCCCACGGACATGTTGGCCCTCAAGTTCTCCCACGACGCCTACTTCTACCTGGGCTACCAGGAGCAGATGCGAGATTCTGCGGCCCGAGTCTACCCCTTCTGGACGCCCAGCGTCCCCCTGAGCAGGTGCGTGCCGTTGGCAACCACATCATTTCCTGCTGAGTCTCCCTCCGCTCCCCCGACAGGGGCCAGGCTCCTGCCCCCCCCCCCCCCCCCCGGGGGGGCAAGGGGGGGGGTTTTTTAATTTTCCCCAGCCGCGGCTTGGCCACCGGGAGCGAGGGGGGACATTTTTTGAAAATACACACCGGGAATTGTGTCGGAAACAAGGCTGGTGGAAACCCTGTCCCCCCGGGCAAAACAGTAAAAGGTTCTTGTCTATTAACCCCCCTCCGGCCCGGGGGCGGGGTTTTTGGCCCTTGGGGTCCACCCTTCGGGCCCCGGGTGGGGGAGCACCTGCTCTCTGACACACCAAGAGCGGAAGGAGCTCTCCTGAGGGACTCGCGAGGGCGCCCACGCGCTCAGAGCAGCGGGGCCCACTGGGGCCCACACCCCACGGGCGGCCGTTTGATTGTTAAGGGGGCAGTTTGAGGATGAGTTGTTAACAGTGAGTTTTGTGCATTTCTTATGGTTCTCGGGCCTCCTATACAGCCTATAAATATATATTGTGACGTATTTCTGCATTTCAGTTCTCTGTTATATGTTTTGAAACTTCATTTGATGTTTTTTCACATCACCTCATGTTATTATTATCTTAACGATTTCTTAGTGATTCCTTAGTGAAATGCCCTTTCGTTCTTTTATTTTTCTCTCTCATGGACGCCATGTTCTTTGGAAGCTTGTTTAGACCAAGTGGATGGCCTTTCAGGCTTCCTCCACGTGCATAGGAGTCACTTTTTGAAGAATAAGAATTCTAGGTCACGGAGGGGGAGATCAGTATTTAGAGATGCTCAAGTGGGGCGTGGCCTAAAAAGGGTGGGGACCGCTGGCTCAGAGTCATTGGCCAGAGCCGGCCACCCCTCCCAGGAACCCAGCAAGCATGGCTCTGCTCTGTGCTCGGAGGGGAGGGGTCGGGGAGGAGGGGTAGATGGACCTGTGATCAGCCCGAGTGACACCGCACAGGGTCGCCTCCATTGCAGCTTCTTCTTGTTGTGTTTGTTAATCCTCACCCGAGCATATTTTTCCATTGATTTTTAGAGAGAGTGGAAGGGACAGAGGGAAGAAGAGAGAGAGAGAGAGAGAGAGAGAGAGAGAGAGAGAGAGAGAGAGAGAGAGAGAAGAGAGAGAGAGAGAGGTGAGAGACGTCGATTGTTTGGTTGCCTCCTGCATGTGTCCCAACCGGGGCTGGGGATCGAGCCTGCCAGGCAGGTCCATGCCCTTGGCTGGGAATTGAACCTGCGGCCCTTCGGTGCCCAGGCCGACACTCTGACCATGGGCCACACCGGCCAGGGCTTCGTCGCCTCTGAACCAGAGGATCGTGGTGAAGGTCAAACAGATGAATGGATTGAAGAGCCGTGTGAGTGAGGGTCTCCAGAGAGACAGAACCAGGACCACGTGTGCACCTATCTTCATGTTGCTTACGTGTGTATGCAGACGCCAACCTCCATGTCTGCATACATGTAGAGACATGGATTGTACGGCGTTGGCTCCAGCTCTTGGCGGCTGGCGAGTCCCAGGCCGCAGGACAGCGCAGTCGGGCAAGTCAGGGAGCGCGCTGGGCCGCCGTCTCTGGGGAGGCCGCTTCCTTCCTCCCCTGGGAGGTCAGTCTCGGCTCGGAAACCTTCGCCTGATGCGGCGAGGCCCACCCACACCCCCACGTGGAGCGTCATCTGCTGATTTACATCTCAGCTGCGTACAAACACGACCGTCACAGCAGCACCTAGATCGCGTCTGACCCGATGACGCACCGTGGCCCCGTCGAGGTGACACATCAGCGTAACCGTCGCGGAGCCGGTAGAGGCTGCCGGCCGCGAGCATCCCACGTGCGCTTAGATGTTGGTGGTGACAGGACCCCAAGAAGAGCCCATGAATATTTAAAGGCGAAGTCGGAAGCCAGGGCTCCAGAACGCTGCTTCCGCGAGAGTAAAGCCGGAGTTCCCCATCCACGGAGACACGGCCACACCCAAGC
>NW_005876049.1:0-6773 GCF_000147115.1 Myotis lucifugus | reverse complement strand
AGCGCGGGAGCTCGTGCCGTTGTGACGGGGCGAGGAAGGCGCGTGGTTAGTCAGCGCTGTGTCGCCCAGCCCGTGCTCAGCGGGGCCCGGGGCGAGGGCCAGTTGGACAGACGGGGCCCCCCGCCTCCAGGAGCTGGGGTCTGGGGAGAAGCTGCTGACAGCCCGCGGTCACCACAGCTCCCCGGGCTATCCCTGAACTGTCCCTCCTCGCGGGCAGCACCCCGAGGGCAGGAGGGAAAAGACCCTTGTCGCCCCCGTGGGGACCTTGGCGTCCTAGGAGGTGGGATGTGAATTGCAGAGGGTCCAGCACAGAGACAGGGGTTGGGTTGGGAGCCGTCACACAGATGATAAAGGTCACGCCGCCCCTCCCAGCCAGGGCATCCGCTCGCTGGGACCCCGCACGTGGCGTGGTGCCTGGCACAGGGCCAGTGGACCAGCTCCTGGCGCTGCCAGAACCACGGCCACAGGCTGGGAGGCTTAAAACCACAGATTCATTCTCTCCCAGGGGTCAGGGGCCCGTCGAAGGCTCTTGGGGAGGATCCCCGGCCTCTCCCAGATCCGGCGGGGCTTCCTCGCGTTCCTGGCTCACGGCTGCGCTACCCCTCCTGCCCGGTCCTCACGCGGGTCTGTCCTGTGTGTGTCTGTGTCTACTTCGCTCTCCTCTCGCGTGCTATCAGGGCACCAGCCGTCGGGTTTGGAACCCACCTCCTGGTGTGACCACCTCCGCACACACCGACTCCGCGCTCGGACACGTGTGCACACGGCGTGTGGGGGCACATCGGCCGGCGCAGGTCGTGCTGAGGGTTGAACGGTCCCGGTCCCCTTTCTAAAAAGGACTGTCGCTCTGTCTTCAGCTACGTGAAAGGCATCTACTCGTTCGGGTTGATGGAAACCAACCTCTACGACCAGGCGGAGAAGCTCGCCAAAGAGGTGGGTGGCTCCCCGAGGTGCCGGCCTCAGGGCTGGCGTCCGTGGGGCAGGGGCACGAGGACCCGCTCATGGGTGGCCCCGGCCAGGTTCCCCCTCTGCGCCTGTTTCCTCGAGGATTCGGGGGGAAGGGCTTGTGGTGACAGCAGCTGCCACCGGTCACAGCGCCTCCCGCGGTCCGGTCTGCGGAGCCACGAAGCACAAACTACCTCCACAGGCGAGGAAGGCGAGCGAGGCCAGGGAGGCCGCCCCTCCGGTGGCACAGAGGGCGGCCCTGGCACCACTCTGTCTGCCTGCAGAGCCCGCCTGACCCTGCGGGAGCCAGAGCTTGGGAGGCCGGGAGCGTATGGAAATGCGGGCGCTCCCACCTCGGACCTCACTACTGTCACTAATGTCACTCGGGGAGTTGAGCCGCAATTGGAGCGGAGGCTGCTCTGGTGGCCCTGGCTGGGGGCTGGGGGCAGGGTCCCGCGGCCAGCCCTTCCCTTGGGCGCGCCCTGGCGGTGGGAAGACAGCTGGGTGGTCCCGGGCCAGCGCTCAGTCCCATCTGTGAAATGGGTGTGACGGCCCTTGGTAGCTGCAGGGGGTCAGCAGGTCCGGCCTTCGGGCCATTCTTGTTTGAGGCTGAGCCCAGTCCCCACGCCGGCCCTGCCCGATGCCCGGCCTCCAGCTCAGGCCGCGTGTGTGGAACTCGAGCCGCAGCCTGACTGATCCGCCCCCGTCTTTCCCGCCCCCCAGGCGTTGTCTGTGACCCCCACGGATGCGTGGTCGGTGCACACTGTGGCCCACATTCACGAGATGAAGGCGGAGGTCAAGGCCGGGCTGGACTTCATGCAGCGCTCGGAAGCCCACTGGAAGGTAGGCGTCGGGCCGCGGTCACCTGCCCGGGCGACCCCGTCCCCCCGAGCTGAGCCGGGCATCGTGGACAGAAGTTACGGTGCAGCTTGGTCGCAGGGAACTCGTGTTTGGGGAGGCGTTTCTGTCCGGCCACAGTGTCCCCTGGGCCAGTCAGTGTCTTGCAGGTGACTCTAGAGTCGGTCCTGGCCTGAGGCATTTGGGGTAAAAGGAATGGACAGGAAGTGCCCAGGGAAAGAGCCTGGCACAGGCGGGAACCGTGAGGGCTCCGCATGGCAGCCAGGAGTGGGCTCAGGGAGCGCCGGGCCGCAGGGCGTGGGTGATGGCGAGGGAGGGTCTGCAGGGCTGGCCTGGGGTGGGCGTCCTGTGAGGCAGGGCTGGACCTCCCTGCCCCCTCCCGGCGTCCCGGCCGTGGTGGCTCAGAGGGTGCCCTCCTCCTCCATGTGCACCTGTCGTCCTGGGCTTGCGTCTGGCACAGCCTGGCCACCTGTCCAGGTGCGGTGGCTGCCCTGCCCTTCTCTTTGCCGTGTGGGTTCCCCAGGGCGCCGCTGGCCAGGACAGAGGGTCTCTGCCTGGGCTGGACCGAGCGGCGGGTGCTCAGTGACCGCGCAAACCGCGGAAGCACCGGGAACCAGGCGCAGGTGGCTGCGTCCGTGGCGGCTCCCCGGCCTGGGACGTGCCTGTGGGAAGGACAGGTGGCCCCTGACTCCCGAGGATTAGCATTAGGGTGTGTGTTTTTATGGGGCCATGGAGCCTTATTGATTTATCCTTGTTGTTGTTAATCCTCCCCCGAGGATATTTTTCCATCAATTTTTAGAGAGAGTGGAGGGAGGGGGAGACAGAGAGAGAGAGAAACATCGATGTGAGAAAGACATCGATTAGTTGCCTTCCACACGCGCCCGACCAGGGCCGAGGTGGAGCCTGCAACTGAGGTAGGTGCCCTGGGCCCTGAGTGGAACCCCGGACCCTGGGCCTGCGGCTGGCGCTCACCCACAGAGATACGCGTGATAAAGCTCATGAGACGCTGGCACTTGATCGGAGAACAGGTTCGTGTCGGTGGTCGCCCGAGCGCGGGCTGAGGCGGTCCCCGGGCACCTTTAGGGTGGGCCGCGCTGAGCCGGGGGCCGGGGGTCAGTGCGTGGGATACATGCGTCTGACGTCGGGCGTTTCCGACGGAGGGTGGAGTCCTGGTGTGACCGCCGTCCGTCAGGGGCCTCGGTGACGACAGGGGGCGACCCGGGTTCTCGGCAGCGGTGCGGGCGGCAGGCGGACGTGACGGTGAGAGCTGTGAGCCCCTGCGCTCACACTCAGGTCTCCGAAGGGCCCCCCAGCTCCGGGGACGGGAGAGCCTGGGGGCCCCTGCGGGACCTGCCTGGGGCTCCCCACACAGATACTGACTGCTGGTTCCGGGGAGCCCTGGGTCTGGGGGTGGGGGAGCAGCGTGCAGCCCCTCCCGGCTGGGCCAGGCTTGTCCAGGCAGAACGGAGGGAGGCGGGGGGTGGAGGGGCCCGGCCGCGGCGTTCAGCTCCTTCCGTGCACATGTCTCCCGAGACCCTGCTTTGCTGGCCTGGCTCTGTCCTGGGCGTGAACGTGACCGTCCGAGCCTCGGGGTCCTCCTCTTACACCTGCTGCGGTGACAGCTCTGAAGCCCTGGCCCCACGCGAGCTCCCTTGGGTGTCGGTTCCAAACATATAAGATGAGGCGGCTCGGGCTCCTGGGGTCGACTCCCGACCGGCTCGCGTCACCTGCCGTCTGCGTCTGTCCCCTGCCGTGTCTGCGGGCGGCCTCCGGCCTGGCCGGGCAGCTCTGGAAGGGAGAGTGTGGCCTGGGATGCGCTTTCCTCCTCCAGCCACTGTCCCCGGCTGTGCTGGCCCCGGGGACCCCGCTGAGAGCCCAGCCTGGACTTCTCTGTCCTCAGGAGACCTGGTCAAGCCCAGCGAGCAGGCTCCCGGCAGCCCACGGGCCACCCAGGCCAGGGCCTGCGGGGGAGTGAGCACCCAGGGAGGCATCCGACCGAACTGGGCTTGAGGGGACGTGGTCAGGGAAGGCTTCCTGGCGAAGGCAGCCTTTGAGCTGGGTGATGAAGGATGTGTAGGAGTTTGCAGGTGAAGGAGGGGGAGCAGGGCGGTACCCCAGCCAAGGGCCAGCCTGAGCAGAGACACCAGTTGGTAACTGATGGAATTACACATCTCCGTTGTCTCTGAAACCCCAGGGACGGAGAGGGGTCGGCAGCTTGCGTCCTCAGCACAGGTGCAGAGAGGCCAGGGGCCATGGAGGGGCTGCCAGGCCCTTTCCAGGGGATGGAGGTGGTGCCCGCGAGGAGGAGGCGGCTGCACGGCAGGCGGTAGAAGGAAGGGCTGGCGTCCAGGCGTCCACCTGCCCCCCTGCTGGGGGCTCACCAACCCCTGTAGGAGTTCCCCGTCTCCCTGGCCCTGGCGGCTTAGTCAGGTGCCCTGCACAGGTGGACACGGTGGGCCCTGCGCAGGGTGGACACAGTGGGCCCTGTGCTGGGTGGACACAGTGGGCCCTGTGCTGGGTGGACATGGTGGGCCCTATGCTGGGTGGACACAGTGGGCCCTGTGCTGGGTGGACACGGTGGGCCCTGTGCAGGGTGGACACGGTGGGCCCTGTGCAGGTGGACACGGTGGGCCCTGTGCAGGTGGACACGGTGGGCCCTGTGCAGGTGGACACGGTGGGCCCTGTGCTGGGTGGACATGGTGGGCCCTGTGCTGGGTGGACACGGTGGGCCCTGTGCAGGTGGACACGGTGGGCCCTGTGCTGGGTGGACACGGTGGGCCCTGTGCAGGTGGACCCCGGCTCCCTGGCCCTGGGGGACACGGTGGGCCCTGTGCAGGTGGACTGGGTGGGCACTGTGCTGGGTGGACACGGTGGGCCCTGTGCTGGGTGGACACGGTGGGCCCTGTGCAGGTGGACACGGTGGGCCCTGTGCTGGGTGGACACGGCGGGCCCTGTGCAGGTGGACACGGTGGGCCCTGTGCTGGGTGGACACGGCGGGCCCTGTGCAGGTGGACACGGTGGGCCCTGTGCTGGGTGGACACGGCGGGCCCTGTGCAGGTGGACACGGTGGGCCCTGTGCTGGGTGATTTCCTGTTCACTTCACCCCACACACAAGGCAGGTGGGTGAGGAGCTGGGTGACCCCTGCTCCTCTGCCTCCTCGCTCGGGCTGACCCGTGGCTGGCTCCCCAGCCTCAGGCTCCTCAGCAAGCGCAGGCATCGACCCGCCGTCCCTGGCGCTGAAGGAGGCGGCGTGGGAACGCGGGCTCAGACCGGCCTCGCGGGGCGCCCGGGAAGTGTTCCCACACTCCAGGGTGTGGGGTCTACAGAAGCCAACATCCGGGCCTTTCTCCCAGGGGCTGTGGGACGTTTCCGATTCTCTCCTCTCTCCCCAGGGCTCGGACATGCTTGCTTGTCACAATTACTGGCACTGGGCTTTGTATCTGATTGAAAAGGTAAGACGCCTGGCGTGTTTCCCTCGAAGCTGTTTGGAGAGAGACACGCTTTTCCGCCCTTCGCTGCCCTCACGTCCCGCGGAGCCCTACTGTGTGTTTGCACATTTATTTATTTACTATCCTCACCCCAGGATATTTTTCCCATTGATTTTTTTTTTTTTTGAGAGTGGAAGGGAGGAAGGAGGGGGGAGAGAGAGACACATCGATGTGAGAGAGACACCTCGATCGGTTGCCTTCCATTTGCACCCTGACCGGGGCCGGGGATCGAGCCTGCAACCGAGGTACACGCTCTGGACGGGAATTGAACCCGAGACCCTTCGGTCCACGGGCCGATCCCTCCCCACCGAGCCAGGCCGGCCGGGCTGTCCCCATGTGGGAGAGGCTGCGTGGTTTTGATAGCTTTTCAGGCCTGAACCACCCCCCGCACCGGCACCGCCTGCACTTGGAGACCAGCCGTGTCGTGTGCAGCCTGCGGCCACACCTCGGACCAAGTGTCCCTGTTGCTGGGTGACCTGCTGAGCCCAGGACGCTCCCGATGCGTTGCCCCAGGGGAGCCAGGAGGGGGGACGCCTGGTCCCCACTGGGTCTGCCACTGGCTCCACTCTAAGCTGCTTCTCAGAGAGACTGTGGACGCCCCCTAAGTGCCCGATGAGGAGTGCTGGGGAGACGGACCGTGCGGGGACACGGAGCCCACGGTGACACGCTGCCCTGCGGGAGCGGTGATCGCAGCCGCGTGTGCAGGGAGGAGCGCAGAGAGGAGACGAGGGGGTACAGGAGGGAGCTGGCCGCAGCTGGACAAGCGCTTGTACGAAGAATGTGCTGTGACAAGCGTCCCCTTAGCAGCGAGGCTGCGTCCGTCTCCCGTGACCGGACGCGCAGGCCAGGGCAGAGGCGGCCGAGCTCCCCTCCCCAGGTCCGCACCAGGCTCGCCCACCCCTCCGTAGCGCGGGGACCTGGGCGCGGCGCGTTCCCGGTCATTCCTCCGGTCACACCTCACCCTCTGGGCAGTAACCACGGAACTTCACTTTTCCAGGGCGAGTATGAGGCCGCGCTGACCATTTACGACGACCACGTAAGTCCCTGTTTGCACACGGTTCGGTTTATTGCGGCAATTTGGCTTTTAGTCTCTAGACCTTTGAGCCCATCACGGCTGCCCCGGCCAGAAACAACCGACCGCTGGAGCGGAACAGTCTGTGTCAGACCCGGTCAATGTCCCTGGGCCGCGTGGCGGGGTGAAGACGGTTCGGCAGTGCTCCCTGGCGGGCAGTGGTGGATACACCTGGTGGTCTCTGAATCCCAGCCTCTCTCATGATCCGATAGGATTTGAAATACAAAGAAACAAAAACACCCAACCGGAAAAGCAAAATGAAAAAAGAATCCAAAAATATGAAGATAGTGTAAAGAGCCTCTGGGACAGCTTCAAGCATACCAACATCCGAATTATAGGGGTGCCAGAAGAAGAGAGAGAGCAAGATATTGAAAACCTATTTGAAGAAATAATGACAGAAAACTCCCCTACC
>NW_005876048.1:0-10709 GCF_000147115.1 Myotis lucifugus | reverse complement strand
CCTATCCCCCCCCCCAAAAGGGGTGGGTTTTTGGGGCTATTTCTAGCGGAGGGCTGGGGAGCGCCACCAGAAATTCAGACAGCAAACCCCGCCCCCAATCGGGGGGGGGGGGGGGCGGTCGGGGGCCGGCCCGGCCTGGGGGAGGAGCCACAGGAGGTTTGGGGGCCGATCAGGGCCCTGATCGGGCCGGTTGGCCTCCGCAGTGCATGTCATAGTGACAGGTCATTCTGGTTGTTCCAATTGTTCCAGTTGTTCCATTGGTCCAGTTGCTTGGATTTTATATATGTAGATAAGCTTTGTTGTCTTCTGTATCTACTAAATCTTTTCAACATCCTTATGTTGGGATGTAGGAGATTAACTCTTACACTCTCAAATTCAGATGCTTTTCATTCTCTTTGTATACACCAGTACATTCTGTGGAATTTTTGGTTTGTTTAATCCTTACTGATAAAATAGGAATAAAACAGTATTTATTGCAGGGGAGTTTTGTAACAATTACATAAGATAATAACTACATTGAAAGTGGGTGGAATATTGCCTAATAAATGTTCAGCCCTCAATTAAATTTCAACTACTATGACTATTTTTTTTTTAAATATATTTTATTGATTTTTTACAGAGAGGAAGGGAGAGAGATAGAGAGTCAGAAACATCGATGAGAGAGAAACATCGACCAGCTGCCTCCTGCACATCTCCCACTGGGGACGTGCCCGCAACCCAGGTACGTGCCCTTGACCGGAATTGAACCTGGGACCTTTCAGTCCGCAGCCCGGACGCTCCATCCACTGAGCCAAACCGGTTTCGGCTACTATGACTATTATTACATCCTAACTTTGTTCTTATCATTTGGGAAAAGCGCCCTAACATGTGATTGTTTTGGGGGTGAAATTTCCTTAGTCACTGTTTTTCAAGCTTTGCCTGTTCACAAGGTCTTTTTAATGACTATCTTTTTATCATATTCTAATATGAAGCTTAATAGTCTGAATCAGAAAAACACTAGCAAGATATCTGTACATGTTACCAGTGATAACAATGGTTTTATATTCATATACTATCTTTTCCCTTCAAAACCTTTAATAAGCTTTATGTTTTATAAATGTGAAATGACTGATCCTCAACACACTTGACTTATTCCCATTTCCCTCAAACTTCATCAAACCAATGAAGTAGGGCTTAAGCAATGCCTTCTATTTATATTAATACTAGAGGCCTGGTACACGAATTCGTGCATGGGTGGGTCTGGCCAGCCTGCCCTGATGAGGGCCAATTGGGCCAGGCCGGCTGGGGGGAGGGGTCACAGGAGGTTGGCTGGCCGGCCCTGCCCCCAAATCAGGATGGGGGGCCAATCAGGGGCAGGGCCAGCCAGGGAGAGGGGCTGTGGGCAGTTGACCGGCCGGCCCCACCCCTGATTGGGAGGGGGTAGTTGGGGGTGGGGCCGGGCCAGAGGGAGATGTTGCGAGAGGTTGGCCAGCTGGCCCTCAATTTTGCCATTGGCCGGCCGCAGTGCCTGTCATAGCGGCCAGTCATTCTGGTTGTTCCAGTCATTCCAGTGTTCCGGTCACTTAGCTTTTATATATGTTGATCTTTTCACAATAATAGTCTTGGGGTAAGAAAATTACAACCCTGGTGGCTCAAACAGGACTTTTCTGTAGGATAAGTACTGGCAGACCGATTCAAGAAGTGGGAATCTCATCACCTGAGCCTAGTTAATATGTTTCTGGATTAGCATGATCAGATCCTTAAAGAGGTTGCCCAGTAGACCAGAGTAGGACAGCAAACCTAAAATAACCACAGGGGCAAACCTCTTCATCTTTTTTCCCTTCCAGTCTTAACAGTCAATCTGCTCAATTCCCATAAAACCCCCTGCTCAGGACCTTCCAAAGTCAGCATATTCTCCCATTTCTTCACTCTACTAAATGTCATTCACATAAGCTGAGAGCCAAAATTTTTAATTACATGAGAAAATTAATTTGTATTATTTTTGAATCAAGTTTAAATATATTAAAAGGTTGAATTTAAAATTTTAAATATATTAATTTCAGAGAGGAAGGGAGAGAAAAAATAGAAAATCAATGGTGAGAGAAAATCTTTGATTGGTTGCCTCCTGCACGCCCCCTACTGGGGATTGAGCCCGCAACCCAGGCATGTGCCCTGACCGGAAATCAAACCCTGACCTTCTGGTTCATCAGTTGATGCTCAACCACTGAACCACACCATCCTGGCTATTTAAATTTAAAACTAAATATTTTTGTCCTAATCACAGATTGCATAGTATATATCTTTTTAGTTCTCCAAGAGTAGGGTCCTCCTGTTATCTACTATGTATACACCGAGGATTCACTTTTGAATATTTTATATAAAAAAGTTGGGAGTCCACCTGCTATGTCAAAATGAATGAGAAGTGTCTGGTTATCCTTTCCTCTTCCATGTCCTACTTCTTTTCTTCTTGTTTCCCCTTCTTTGGTTCCTCCTCCTTTCTTCTCTCTGTTTTCTACTCCTCTTCTTGTTCCTTTGAGATGTGACACAGATTTTGGAATTAGGACCTATTGCTGAAATTCTGGCATAATTCAAAGTTATATGAAAACTATGAAAGAAAAACAATAAGACCTAGAAACCAGAGCCAAAATTTACATGAATAAACTCATATTTAACAACCCAGTAACTAAAAAAAAAGGAGTTAATTCTTGATGAAAGCTTCAATCTTCTTTCCTTTCCTTTAACTACTCATAACTACTAACAATCTTTTTCAGAATGATTTTAACCTTGAGTATGATTTCTCTATGCTTGTACTGAGTTAAGCATCTGCCCCCTGGTGGTCAGTGCACATCATAGCGACCGGTCAGACAGGTGGAGGGACATTTAGCATATTAGCCTTTTATATATGTAGACTAGTAGCTCGGTGCACAAAATTCCTGCACACTGAAAGGGAATTAATTAGAGGAACGTAATTTGGACTCATTATCTAATATCAATAATATGTGAGTGTGAGGCAGTCCGCGTTTCTGAAATTCAATGACATAAATTTTAGCTATTACTTTGCCAAATAAATGGAATTTACAGATATCATTTAAAAGAGCATTCAGCTTAACATTAAAAACTCTGGCTACCAAGTCAGGTCTGTTTTCAACTTTTTGCCAGCGTTGTAAATTGTTTCCAATATCTGCCCATTTGGGGTTGCATGTCATGGTTATGAATAAATCGGGCTTGCCATACTTCGTTACAATTGCCATAACATCCTGATATCGCGGCTGCATATTTCTGGGACTACCCTCAGAAGATGATGAAAGTATTATCATTTTACCAATCAGCGCATTGTCATTTTCAGATCTAGATTTGAGATAATCCATCAAACCACTATATTTTTCAACTCTCAACTTAGATTGGTTTGCTTTCATGAAACTTATCCGATTGGCCTCCATTTTTGAATACGAATCCACAATAAACTGTTGAGTTCATTTTCCTGCATTTAAAATAGGTTTGAATGTGTCCAGCACAGAGAGATGAAATCCATAATACTGCATTTGTGTGACTCATGTCCTTACATTTTGTCTAGTATTATTGTCAATTACACTGTTGTCTCTGAGTCTTAATGCAATATCTGTTCCCCAGCCTTGTTCACCATGTGGAAAAAGAATAGGATATGTCATTGCATCTAATGTAGGAAACGGGATATTGATTTGTTTCATTTTAGTGGCATTTGGATTATTGGGAGCTGGTTTACAATGAATGAGCAAGTCCCTTTCAAAAGGAGGTTCTCCATCTTTGTTTCTGAATATGACAGCAACCTCGGTTACACAGGAAGAATTTTATCTACCTGGGTCACTGTTATGATCATATTTAATTGCCATTGTTACCTCTGTGGGAGCAATATCTTTTGCTGCTGCTTCAGCTTGGCTTCCTTTTCTACCTCATGTACCATCTTGTACGATTTTGTTAATTCATTTATTTCATGCATGAGGTTGTTGATGCTGATCATGAGTCTTTCTGAGCAGCCCTGGTTTTCTGGCATTGCTAATCTTTTACTTGTAGCTTCGGCTGTATCCAAAATATAGAGTTGAGCAAACTTCCGAGAAACATCATCCAAAGGATGTAAAGTTCCAGTATGGTGATAAACTTGTCTGTGTATTCTAAAACAGTATGGCCCATATCCTGATGGCGATGCAATATTTGCACCCATGGAAGCAAAAGCAAAAGAACTCTTTATGGAACGAATATTTTCCATGAAATTTTTACTGTCAGAATCTTCGTTTGTCATTAATGTTTTTAAATATGCCGGGTAATCTGGAAAATGTATATCATTTGGACAGACTTTCCCTTTGCTACAATATCAAGTAAATTTCCCATCAGATGGTTTTTCATCCGAGAAGTTTAGTGATAGGCAAAATTCGCATTGAGCAGTCATTCCACCACAACTATGTTCAAGGATTGCATCCTCATGTACTCCATTTTCGCTGAGAAGGCAGTTCCTACCGATATTGGTAGTACTTGTTGATGACTGTTCTCTTGACATATTGTGTCGTCGCCACCGCCTTCTTTCAACTTCAAAGGCACCTTGGTCTTTAGACATTTTCTGTCGATAACACCAGTGTTATTCAGCATCAGAGCGATGTTTTTCCAGTAGCTGGTGTTCAGATACATCCTGTCCCAGGCGCCCCCTTCTTTCAAGATCAGATGCGCGCTGCTCTGCAGACACTTTCTATCGATAACACCGGCATCTTTCGGCTGCAGAGCTACGTTGTATCAACAGTTGTTCTTTAGACATAGTTCCACCTCTCTACTGTCACAGTCTGAGGTGCAGGTGAATGAGAGTCCTGGCTATCAGGCTGCTGAGAGCTGTCTGACCAATGGCTGATTCTGGCTGATTCTGTGGGGGTGGGACTTTCTCCTCCCTGCTGTCAGTTTCCACAGCTGTGATGAGGAAGCTGGGGTGACAGAGGGAGCCGCACCCTCCAAGCCACCCTCTCTCTCGCTCTGCTCTATGTCCAGTGGTCTCCTGCTCTGCCAAGTCCTCCAAACCTCCTGCTCTTTGCCGGCAAGGTCCCGGGAGTCTGCAGGCGTGGCTAGGCGCGGGTGGCCACACCTCCAGAACCAGCAAAAGTTCCAAGAGCCCGCGGCCATGGCTGCTGGGGCGCTTGACACCTGTGTATGCAAATTAACCACCATCTTTGTCGGGTAATTTGCATAGTCACTCGGATTGGCTTTTGGGCGTGGCTTTTGGCGTGGCTTGAGCATAGCAGAGGGACAGCTAATTTGCATGTTTCTCTTTTATTATATAGAATTGCCTATAGCTGCTTTATTTTAAGCTATAATAGTAGAGCTGAGTAATTGGAACAGATATCATGCAACCCACAAAATCTAAAATATGTCCTATTTAGCCCTTTATTAAAAAGTTTGGAAGACTTCTGGTTTTAGTGACAACATGGAAAGAGCTTGAAAGTCTTCAGTCCCATCGTTACAAGACAAAAGATAAACAAACTAAAATAAAACACTTTTCTTAGGCTCATCCGAGAATGAAGATCACAGAGCAACCTCTCACCCAGAAATCTGAGAGACAGGCAAATACAAAGAATCACAGATAAGATCAGCTTATCTGGAGCAAAAAATGCTGGAGCCTTCAACTGCTTTGAACACTGAGGTGATCATCTTGACAAATTCCTCGAGGCTGAGTGTGGACTAGCTTATGATTGAGAAAGTCCTTGAGGCCCAATCTTAGGGAAACCCAAACACTCTTATGGAATTTACCTCAAGAAACCCCATCAGGTTCTCACAGTGATGACCCCAAAAATATACCCTCCCACTTTAGTCATAGGGTGGGTTAAGTAACCATTTTGATATACACTAAATCCATTTTCTGTAATAAGGGCCAATGTTCCAGATGAAATGATGTTACCAGAATCTTCGATGACCAAGGGAAGGGCAATAAGACAACTCCAGCCACCTTATCTATCCTCCTTATCTCACCTAAGAGGGGAAGAAGAGCCAAAAAGCATTTCTGAAGGTCACATCCCAAACACTCATGCCCACAAAAGACTCAGAGTTCATTATAAAATTATAAAACAATTCCTCTCCAACAACACCTTACTAGTACATCGACAGGGCTCTAGTTTTATAATAATAGTGAATTATAACTAAGAAAGTAACAAGATACAGTTCTATTTGAGAAGGAATTCTTAGGACAATTTATGAAAACAGGAGAGAAAAAATACACCTGAGGAAACTGAATCTTGTGACACCTTCAGCTATAGCAAACATAATCCTAACCAGATTGACATAAAACCTTTCACTAAAGGCCTAGTTAACCTCAGTTTCTATTATCCCATAGATCATGTCCAATTTTCAGCAATTTGCAACATGCTAAAAGGAAAGAAGAAGAGAAACAGGGTCTGAGGTGACAAATTTAGCATCAGAACCAGATTCAGTAGGGGTAATGAAAATATTCCAAAATTAGATTTGTGTGCTCATTTATGTACACATGTACAAAGTATAAAATAATCGTTAGTTTGGCCTTCTTTCAATTCCTGAAACATGCTATGCAAGCTCTATTCTCCTTGAGGCCTTCACACATGCTGTTCCCACTACTGGCGAGGCTTTTCCCCTGCTTTTCACAGAGGTGGTTCCTCCTAACCTTTCAGGTCTCAGCTTAAATATCACCACCAGGAACAGGCTTCCCTGAGCACACTGTCTGAAGATATGCCCTTACCACATACTGTTATTATCTGTCCTGATATCTTGCTTTTTCCTTTTGTGTCATGAATTACAATTTTTTTTAGTATATTAATGTTTATTTGAATATTGTATTTTTCTTCCATCAGCCTGTAGGTCCCATAAGAAGGCAAGAATAATATCTGTTTTCTCTCAATAGTATACTCAGCAGTTAACACATGTCTTATATATAATAACACTGATTAAAATATGTGGAATAAATTAGTACAATTACTTGGACTTTCACCCACTCAGAGGTGGTATTTAGCCTTCTCCTCCTATAAACTAAATACACCATCTTTTACACTGGTTTTTTTGCACACTAATGGTGATGTGAAAGACTTACCATAGAAATTAAAGTGTCTAAAGTAGAAAGACACTGCTTGGGGAGTTACTCTTTAGTATTCCTTCCTACAATTCAAACTATCAGTCTCTATAAATACTGTAATGTAGGTTTGAGCATAATTTAACAATTAACAAATTGTTAAATTATGGGTGATTTTGGCCTGTTGTTAATTTTGATGAGTGGCAGAGGTGGCTTAAAACATGCTAACAGGAAAAAAACAGAGAAATAAGGTATATTTTTATTACATAATTTTTGAGTCGAAAAATTAAGTTAAGAAGTGAGATGGAAGAAGAGGAAATGTAGCCCTGCCTTACTCTTAGGAAGTTACTGAAGATGTCAAATTAAGCTTTAAATACCTTTCAAATTTTTTCAGTTATGATTTTTTAACCTAAGTCTATGGTAAAGGGTAAAGGGAGGCAAATATATGGTAATAGAAAATGATTTGACTTTGGGAGGTGGTACACCATGCAATTTACAGAATATGTATTACAGAATTGTACACTTGAAACCTATATAATCTAAAAAAAAGCATATGGTTTTCATCATTGTCATATTTATACTGAAGAATATGCAAATCATAGAATAAAAAAAAACTACTAAGAATGTACTCCTACTTGGATAGTTCTTTCATTTAGTCATCCATTAAAAGCCATATTACTAAGAAAATCCCTACAACAATTTGACATCTTCAGTAGTATATGAGGAACATTCATTGCATCACAGAGACATACCCATCTCCCTAGCTGTTTCCATATGCAAGGTCCTGGGTTGGCACTTCGTTTTTCCAGGCATTTTCTCCTGTTCTCTGAAGACTACATCATGGGTCTCCTGGGCCGGCCTCTGCAGTAGGAAGGAAGAAGAGGGCAAAGGAAAAGAATGACATTTTGGAACTAATAACTGTTAAGAAAAATAAAAAATAATTTATTCAGCAATAAAAAATACCTATTATGTAACAAAAAACCTAGTATTTTCACTACAGTATCCCCATGGATTCTAATATCACCATTAAATGGCCATTTAATGTTATCTTCATGATAAGCATCTTGGTAACATTTACCAACTTTGTTGGGTTAAAAAAAGTTCATTTTAACTAGTAGATTAATTGTAATTGCAGTACAATAATTTTCTTTGGAAATACTAGAAAAGAGTTTCATATTGAAAGTTAGTATTTAGTTTAGTCTTAGTTACTATTATTTTAATATTGTACTCATCATGCTTTCTTTATTCACAGAAATCAGTAGTAATTGAATAGTGCTTCATAATTTAAAGATGCCTTCACATGTATTTTCCTATTTTTATCTCAACATTTAGAATAATAAAGTGTTAGAGACATCAACTAAGAATAATAATAAAGATAATATTTGCATTCAGGGTGATTTTATGACTTTTTAAAAAATAGTTCTTGATTATATATGAAGTTTTGTATTTGGGAAAACAAACACATTCCATAATTCTCATGAATTTAATGTCATCATTTGAAAATCATATATTAATTTCTAATCCTTTTCCTGAAATGGTCTTTAATAAAAACTTTAAATGTGACATTGCTCCTGTTGACTTTTCTTAAGATTTCATTAAAAAAAATCGACATTGTGGCTTCTTGACTAGTATTATATTTCCCTTCTCCTATTTCTTTGTTAGTAAGTTCTTTGATTTTAAATTTTAGGAAAGTTATCAGTTTGAGGCTTGGCATACTATAAGTATATAGTTAGTCACAACATCAATATAATAATGAAGCATTGAAAATTGAGCACTTGGTTTTTTTAATGGGGAAATAAGCTTGGTGTTTTTGCAATAATAGTCAGTATACAGTAAGCACATGTTTAGCATTACTTAAAGTCTCTCTTACATAATACAGGGTGAGGCAAACATAGGTTTACTGTTGTTCATATGAAAATAATACAATAGCCCGGCTGGCATGGCTCAGTGGTTGAGCCTTGACCTATGAACCAGGAGGTCATGGTTCAATTCCCTGTCAGGGCACATGCCCGGGTTGTGGGTCAATCCCCAGAGTGGCAGGAGGCAGCCAATCCAAGATTCTCTCTCATCATTGATGTTTCTATCTCTCTCTCCCTCTCCCTTCCTCTCTGAAATCAATAAAAATGTATTTTTTAAAAAAGAAAATACTACAAGAGTTAATAAATAATAATACAAGAATAAACTGTTTCATATACTCACAACTGTAGACCTCCTTTTGTCCCACCATTACTATGATATTCAATTCAAATAAACAATATAGTAATATAAGGAGAATAATATAGGAGAATAATATAAGGAGAATAATATAGAGTGAAGATGCAAACAGATTATAAGGTCATCTCCAACTCTTCACAAAAGGATGAAGCCTGTCATTAAAACCACTTTTGTGTCTTCCTTCCCACCAGGGCTCTCAACTCATACATTAGATTTTATTGTAGAAAGTCTGGAACATCCAGAAGAATATAAAGAATGCATATTTATAGGTCTTAACTGTCTCCAGTAATTAATTCCATCATACAGAGATAACCATTGCTAACATTTTAGTTTATATTTATACTAGAGGCCCAGTGCACAAAATTCGTGCATGGGGGGTGTCCTTCAGCCCAGCCTGCACCCTCTCGCAATCCAAGACTCCTTGGGGGATGTCCGACTGCCAGTTTAAGCTTGATCGGGATCAGGCCTAAACTGGCAATCAGACAACCTTCTCGCAATCCAGGACCGCTGGCTCCTAACCGCTTGCCTGCCTGGTCACTCGTAACCATTCTGCCTACCTGCCTGATTGCCCCTAACCCCTCTGCCTACCTGCCTGATTGCCCCTAACCACTCGCCTGCCTGCCTGATCACCCCTAACCTCCTCTGCCTCAGCCCCCGCTGCCATGGCTTTGTCCGTAAGGACATCCAGAATGACGTCTGGAAGGTCGTTTGGCTGTCCAGTCTAATTAGCATATTGCACTTTTATTATTATAGATTATGTACAATTCATTTTGTACATATGAGGGTTATCTTATATGCTGTTTTGGTATTTGTTTTTTTTTTTTGTCATTTCATATCTACCTTTCCCCTATCATCAAATAGTCTTCTAAAATATGAAAAGCATGATTAGGGGGAGATGTGGAAGGATTGTCAAAACACATTCACAGCCATGTGAACAATAATTAGAGGCATGGTCAACTTAAAATCGATAAATCTCTAAAAAAATTAATATGTATGAGATAGTTGGTGCTTTGGCCAGTATGGCTCAGTTGGTTAGGGTATCATTCCATACACCAAAGGGTGGTGGGTTCAATTCCCATCAGGGCACATATCCAGGTTGTGGGCTTGATCCCCAATCAGGGCACATGTGGGAAGCAACTGATTGATATTTCTCTCTCACGTTGATGTTACTTTCTCACATTGATGTTTCTCTCTCTTTCTCTCTCTCCCCCTTCCTCTCTCTATAATCATATAAATAAATATATAAGAGACAGTTGGCTAATTAACAAATAAATATATCCATGTCTTTATTAACATATACTTTTTAAACTTTTCTTAAGTTATAAAAATTATATTTTGTTCTTTGAATTACTTAGAAAGTAAAATTATCCTATAAATATACCTCCCCCTAAGAGTTTGGTAATATATTCTTCTAGCTAGAATGTACTTTTATGACTAACAATATCTCATCAAATAGATTTATTATAAT
>NW_005876047.1:5925-11561 GCF_000147115.1 Myotis lucifugus | reverse complement strand
TGTCTGATTGGGGCATGTGCATTTTCCAGTTTCCCCTCAGCCCCCAGTACTCTCCCCTGCTTCCTCAACCAGCACCCAGCTTCTCTCTTTTTATCTGCATGACCCTTGTAGTAAAGAAAGAACCTGAGAAGGATTTAGATATGAGCATACACAGTGTGATTTGCCCCCCAAATACTCTATGTTCATGAGTAGGTCATTTAGTACCTCTGGTCTTTAGTTTCCTCATCTCTTAAATCCAGACTAGTGTATGTCCAAGGTCCCAACATGCTCTATCACTCTATGATTCTATTATTAACATATGAAAAATACTCTACTGTACATTTTTCAAAGATGTTATACTTTTTTCACAGCCTCTGTGAGATAAACACTGTGTTTCTGATTGAACAGATGAATAAACTGAGGTCCATAGAGACTAAGAAACAAATCCTGTGCCCTTTCTCCCACACCGCAATATACTGTAAGGCTATGCATGAATTTCCCTGTTTTTTCATATTCCCCAGAGTTGGCACATAATGATTAAAATAACAAAATGCAACCAACTAGCATCTATGAGATAAAACTCCCAGGGAACAGGTCAGATAAACAATAAGTAGCCTTATATATATTTTAAATCCTCATGTTTTTGGTGAGCTATTTTGGCATCCTGGGAGGGAGGAGCTAAATCAGAGCTCATAAGAAGGTTTTTATTCAATTCTTTTCAGGTAGTTTATCCAAGCATAAAATCTTTAAAGCAATTTTGTAATAAAAACTGACAGCAATTTTTAATCCTCAGATGCAGCAAAGCCTGGACTAGAGTGAGAGGGTGTATTTGCAGGGAATGCAGATGTCACTGGTTCCATATACACCAGGGTTTTGTCGTCTTATGAGTTCATCTGAAGGGAGAGGAAGCCAGACTTCTAATGTTGGAATGTCTTGCTTTCTTTATGATAACTGACAAGGTGATTGGAATACCAGACTTGTGAAGTCATGTCCAGCAGCTAGATGTTTTGCTTTACACAGGTGAATTTGAAGTTACTGGAAAGAAGAGGCTAATGGAATTGCTAAGTTTGGCTTAATGATACACATATGGCAAATAGACTAAAGCCAAGAGCTCATCATTCCTGTTCATTCAAGAAAAATGTGTGAACAGGAAGATAATTGAGATAATGATGCTGCCCGGGGCGGTGTGTTCAGTGGTTAGAGCGTCAGTCCACACATCGAAGGGTCTTGGATTCAGTTCCCAGTCAAGGGCATGCACCTGGGTTTCAGGTTCAATCCTGGGCTCCTATTGGGGCACTTGCAGGGAGCAACCAATCTATGTGTCTCTCTCACATCAATGTTTCTCTCTCTCTCTGTTTCTCTCTCTTCCCCTACCTTCCTCCCTTCCACTCTCTCTCTCTCTCTCTAAAAAAAAAAAAAAAAAGGAAAAAATATCTTCCAGTGAGGATTAAAAAAAAAAAAAAAAGATAATGATGCTAACCAAGACAGAAAGGCAAAGCGAAAACTTAGCATGTGATTACATATCACCTCTGATGAGGGAACAAAAGGGCATTCCTTAGATGTCTTTATTATTGTGAAGCATAGTAATTATTAGGATGCTCTTGTGAATCAACAGAAGTGGTATATATTATTTTGCAGAAGAGTCTTTGTATGCTTGAGATGCTGATTGATGGGAGGGCATCCTGAGTTGAGTAAGAAAACCCAAGATCACATTTCAAACAATCAGTTCCCATCAGTTTCTTCTGGTCATCATCTAATGATCAACCACCAGATCAAGAGAGTTCTCTTCTTTCTCCCATGGTCCTATCTCTTAACCCTTTCTAGGGTTCCTCTGTGGCCAATCACCAGCACCTCACACAGCTTCAGGGAGTCAAGTCTCCTCGACTCTTTGTGGAGAAGCTTTGGATAGAACCTCTACAGCCAGACAACAGACAGGAAGGGACACACATGCAGAACTATAGAGTGTCAACCTGAGATGGATTAACATAAACCGGCTTCTTTGAACCTACTTCTTTGAACCCAGCTATTTCCTGTTGCACTTAGGAAAAACAAGGACCTTCCTGATAAGTTCCCAGAGCAATCCAGAGTTTAGGTCAAATCTGCTTTCTTTGCAATCACTTGACATATAAGCTTATTATTCCATTCCCTGGACCTCACATTCACTTCTTGAAGTTGTCTCTAGGAACATGTTTGGCAAATAAGTTTTCTAAACAGCATCCTTTTGATTTCTTTAATCCCTTCTTACCCCCCTTTTCAACCCTGGTTATTTCCTTCTCCACCATTGCTCTCAGTTTAGTCTGTTTAACAGTTGGGTAACACTTCTTTCCTTTGACCTTTCTCTCTGATTTTAAGAACCCTGCATCTTCAATGTTTATTTTTCTTCTAACTTATCATGAATGAGAATTAACTTTTATGGGAGAGACCAGACTTCTGGTCAAGTTAGAAAAGTTAATTAGTATTCTGACATATCCCTCTCTGCTCTAACATGCAGATTTGATAGATAAAACATGAAAAAAGAAAACAAATGACATGAAATGGAATCTTCTGTTATTGCAGCTCTCATAAATTAAATAGTCAAATTTTATTAGGTTAAATATTGGTTATATATTGATTCAGTGGACTAAAGATATAAGATAAATATTCCTGTATGTCAGAAATGAACAAACAGTGTGGGTGGTGAGTGGGCTGGAGTTACAGGCTTGCTGAGTTCTGGGTCTGGAAGCAGGCAGTAACAGTCAGGAGCTTGGCTCTTTCAGGTAACAGGGACTCAAAAATGCTCCATGGGAGTTGGAGAATTGAACACGGGATTGTGACTTGAAGCCAGGTGCTGGAATGCACTCAATTTCTCATAAAAGACGATTAGGAGGAAAAAAACCTGCTTCCAACTAATACTTGGAGCTGTGCATCCTGGCACATGCCTGATTTGGACACAGGCCCAATGGTTTGGCCAGCAGCTGAGCCAAGCTGCCTGCTGACTCAGTGACGAGATGGGCAATGCTCCAGTTATCACCACAGGGTATCTCTAAGCTGTTCTTATGAGGTTGTGTTCTTCATTGGGTTCTGGGGCACCAAGTAGAGGCAACTTCAAAACTCTTAGAAAGAGAGACGGCAAAGAGGAATCTAATGGTAGGAAAGACCTGAATTCACTATAAATGAGATTGATTCATTCATTAATTTAATTGCATTAATTTACCTGACAAAAATTTTAAGATATTCAAGGAGAAAAAGGAAGACATAACATTATTGAAAGTAAGAAATTGTATGACAAAAGTAATAGAAATGAAACCTGAAGTGAAAAAGGATAAATTGGAAATTCTGGAAAAATAGAAAAAAAAGTCTTTGAAATATAAAATTTTATCCTTGTAGGGAGAATTAATGAATTGGAAGATAGTACTAAAGAATTCACACTCAGAATGCAAAGAGACAAAGGGATAAAAAAGATGAAAGCATGTTGAAGAGACAATAGATTGAGCTTGAGAGGGACCAACATTGACCATTGAGTACATTTTTTTCCCCACATTAGACCCCTGTATATAATTCTTCAAAGTAGGCCAGACAGTGCTATGTCTAATGAAAATCTACATATGTTAGAGGATTGAACAAAACATGCAAGAAAGTGATAAACACCAAATTCAAGATAGTCTGTTGTTTCTGAAGTAGGACTGGGGTTGGGGTAAAAAACTTCACACTGCCTCACTATCTTACAATCTATTTGGCTCATTTCACCTCCTTAGAAACATGAGCATTGGTCTCCTTGTCATCAGAACTCCCTGTTGTTGATTATGGGGTGGACTGGTCCAGAGTCAGATTGCTTGGGGTCATATCCTATCTCTTCAACTACTGGCTGAGTGACTTGAGGCAAGTTGCCAAACCTCTCTTTGCATGCCTCAGTTTCCTTACCTGTAAAACAGGTCTCATCATGATGCCTACTTCATGGAGGTACTTGAGGAGTGAATGAAAGCAATTATTTATACAGACACACAACTAAAATATTTAGAAAATATAGATATGTAAGAAGAATAAAACAATCCCATCTAAATCATATTAATGTCTTGCTGGAGAAACTTGTAGTCTTCTTTGTGGATGTGCATATACATATACCCTAATAAATCCAAGCCCCTCGTACAGTTTTGGGGCCAGCAAGCAAAATTAGTATTTAAAGAACTCAAATTCTTTATTTGCCACTATATTTCTATAGTAAGTTTTTACAACTCTTTCCTCTTCTATCCCATTTCCTCCCACCTTGGTGCTGTTCTCACACCCCCTAAAAAACTCTTTCTCTCCCCCACCTCAAGATCCTTTTCTCTATAGTTCAGCACTTTATTATATACATGTAGTTATCCTGTAGATGGAAGTCTTTTTCTCTTTAGTTCCATCTTTCTCCATTATTCTAATTACATATGACAAAACTCAAAGAATTTGAGAAAAACAGAACTTTCTTAAAGCAAGATGTCATGGATGGTAATCGTATAGGTAGCTTGAGGGTCATGGCAGCAGTGACATTGGGAACTGGGGCAGACAAAGACTGAGTTCGCTTTGGAGGTGGGGGGAGGAAGAATGTGAACTTTATGAGGTTACAATTTTTATTGTATTTCCTATTAGCGTGAGAATATAGTTTATATTAAGTTAAAACCAACTCTTAAACTTAATATGTTACAAATATCTCCCTTGTCTTTAATATTTTTCTATAATACCACTTTCTGTGCATAGTATCCCATAATATAGATTAAACATTTCTCTACAGTTTTTTCCAATTTTTTTATACTATGAACAAAGCTCTGATGATCCTCTTCATAGTTTCATCTATGTTTATACCTAAATTCGTGGCAGAAGCATTGTTGGGTTTAAGGATATACCAACTATCTAAGGCTTTTTCTATATAGATGGTCCCTGATTTACAATGGTTTGATTTACAATTTTTTGACTTTACAATGGTTTGAAAGTGATATCCTATATAATAAAAGGCTAATATGCAAAACCACCAAGCGGCAGAATGACCGGTTGCTATGACGCACACTGATCACCAGGGAGCAGACACTCAATGCAGGAGCTGCCCCCTGGTGGTCAGTGTGTTCCCACAGGGGGAGCACTGCTCAGCCAGAAGCCAGGCTCATGGCCGGTGAGCGTAGCGGCAGTGGTGGGAGCCTCTCCCACCTCTGCGGCAGTGCTAAGGATATCCGACTGCTGACATTCCCCGAGAGCTCCCGGAGTGCAAGAGGGTGCAGGCCGGGCTGAGGGGAACCCCCCCCAAGTGCACGAATTTTGTGCACTGGGCCTCTAGTGTTTAATAAATTACATGAGATACTCAATACTTTATCATAAAAGGGGCTTTGTGTTAGGTGATTTTGCCCAACTGGAGGCTAATCTCAGTGTTCTGAGCATGTTTAGGTGGCCTAGGGGAAACTATGATGTTCAGTAGGTTAGGTGTATTAAATGCATTTCAATTTCTATATTTTCAACTTAGGATGGGTTTATCAGGATGGAACCCCATTATAAGTCTAGGACAGGGGTGGGCAAACTTTTTGACTCGAGGGCCACAATGGGTTCTTAAACTGGACCGGAGGGCCGGAACTAAAGCATGGATGGAGTGTTTGTGTGAACTAATATAAATTCAAAGTAAACATCATTACATAAAAGGGTAAGGGCTTTTTTTTTTT
>NW_005876047.1:0-5074 GCF_000147115.1 Myotis lucifugus | reverse complement strand
AAATGGTAAGAGTTCCTTCTTTTTACAGCAGCATAGTATTCCATCCTATAGAAGTACCACAGTTTTCTAATCCATTCATCTACTGATGGGCACTTAAGCTGTTTCCAGATCTTAGCTATGGTGAATTGTGCTGCTATGAACATATGGGTGCATATATCCTTTCTGATTGGTGTTTCTGGTTTCTTGGGATATATTCCTAGAAGTGGGATCACAGGGTCAAATGGGAGTTCCATTTTTAGTTTTTTGAGGAAACTCCATACTGTCTTCCATAGTGGCTGCACCAGTCTGCATTCCCACCAGCAGTGCACGAGGGTTCCTTTTTCTCCACATCCTCTTCAGCACTTGTCGTTTGTTGATTTGTTGATGATAGCCAGTCTGACAGGTGTGAGATGGTACCTCATTGTTGTTTTGATTTGCATCTCTCGGATGATTAGTGACTTTGAGCATGTTTTCATATGTCTCTTGGCTTTCTGAATGTCCTCTTTTGAAAGGTGTCTATTTAGATCCTTTGCCCATTTTTTGATTGGATTGTTTATCTTCCTTTTGTTAAGTTGTATGAGTTCCCTATAAATTTTGGAGATTAGGCCCTTATCAGATATGACATTGGCAAATATGTTTTCCCATGCAGTGGGTTTTCTTGTTTTGTTGATGGTTTCTTTTGCTGTGCAGAAGCTTTTTATTTTGATGTAGTCCCATTTGTTCATTTTCTCTTTAGTTTCAAGTGCCCTAGGAGCTGTATCAGTGAAGAAATTGCTTCGGCATATGTCTGAGATTTTGTTGCCTTTGGATTCTTCTAGAATTTTTATGGTTTCCCGTGTTACATTTAAGTCCTTTATCCATTTTGAGTTTATTTTTGTGTATGGTGTAAGTTGGTGGTCTAGTTTCATTTTCTTGCATATATCTGTCCAATTTTCCCAACACCATTTATTGAAGAGACTATCTTGGCTCCATTGTATGTTCTTGCCTCCTTTGTTAAATATTAATTGAGCATATTGGTTCGGGCCGATTTCTGGGCTCTCTATTCTATTCCATTGATCTATATGTCTGTTCTTGTGCCAGTACCAGGCAGTTTTGAGAACAGTGGCTTTGTAATACAGCTTGATATCTGGTATTGAGATCCCACCTACTTGGTTCTTTCTCAGGATTCCTGCAGCTATTCGGGGTCTTTTTTTTATTCCAGATGAATTTTTGGAGAGTTCGTTCTAGATCTGTGAAGTATGCGTTGGTATTTTAATGGGAAGTGCGTTGAATTTATAGATTGCTTTGGGTGGTATGGACATTTTAATGATGTTGATTCTACCAATCCATGAACATGTTATGTTCTTCCATCTGTTTATGTCTTCCTCTATCTCTTTTTTCAACGTCCTGTAGTTTTCTGAGTAGAGGTCTTTTACCTCTTTAGTTAAGTTTATTCCTAGGTAGCTTAATTTTTTTGGTGTGATGGTAAATGGGATTGTTTTTATAATCTCTCTTTCTGAAAGTTCACTATTGGTGTATAGAAATGCCTCAGATTTCTTGGGGTTAATTTTGTATCCTGCTACATTGCCAAATTCATGTATTAAGTCTAGTAGTTTTTTGATGGAGTCTCTAGGGTTTTGTATGTATAATATCATGTCATCTGCAAATAAGGACAGTTTTACTTCCTCTTTTCCAATTTGGATGCCTTTTATTTCTTCTTCTTGTCTAATTGCAATGGCTAATACTTCCAGTACTGTGTTGAACAGGAGTGGTGAGAGTGGGCATCCCTGTCTTGTTCCTGTTCTTAGGGGAAATGGTGTTAGTTTTTGTCCATTGAGTATGATGTTGGCTGTGGGCCTGTCATATATGGCTTTTATTATGTTGAGGTATGATCCTTCTATTCCCACCTTGCTGAGAGTTTTTATCAAAAATGGGTGTTGGATTTTGTCAAATGCTTTTTCTGCATCAATTGATATGACCATGTGGTTTTTTTCTTTCAATTTGTTTATGTGGTGTATCACGTTTATTGATTTGCGGATATTGTACCATCCTTGTATCCCTGGGATAAATTCTACTTGGTCATGGTGTATGATCTTTCTGATGTACTGCTGGATCCAATTTGCTAAGATTTTGTTGAGGATTTTGGCATCTATGTTCATGAGGGATATTGGCCTGTAATTCTCTTTCATTGTGTTGTCTTTACCTGGTTTTGGTATTAGGGTGATGCTGACTTCATAGAATGAGCTTGGAAGAGTTCCTTCCTCTTGAATTTTTTGTAGTAGTCTGAGGAGGATAGGTTTTAGTTCTTCCTTGAATGTTTGGTAAAACTCCCCTGTGAAGCCGTCTGGTCCTGGGCTTTTGTTTGCTGGAAGCTTTTTGATGACTGCTTCAATTTCTTCCATAGTTATTGGCTTACTGAGATTTTTAGATTCTTCCTGATTGAGTTTTGGAATGTTGTATTTTTCTAGGAATATGTCCATTTCCTCCAGGTTGTCTAGTTTGTTGGAGTAGAGCTGTCCATAGTATTTTTTAACAATCATTTGTATTTCTGTGGGGTCTGTTGTTATTAGAAATGAGAATCTTCTCAGCTCCTTGAAACTCTACTTTTTGATTTATCACTCTGTGATTTACCCAGCATTCCTTGCATCTGTCTCCTTCCCTTGAGTTTCATAATCTCCTTCAATTTGTACAATTAGTTGTAATTCTGGGTATGAAACAGACAATGGGGAGAGGGAAAGTGAGGGGGTGGGATAAGGAGAAGAAGGAAAGAAGTAAGCAAAGAAAGTGTCTCCCAGGCCAGGCAAACCCTTGTGGAAAGGAGGAAACTGCAGAAATTCTTTAGGTTGGCCACGTTCAAACCCCGTCAACTAGCAAAGTTTATCTCTACAAAGTGTTTCAGAGAATTGTCTATGAGAGACAGAACTCCGAGCTTCAGCTGCATTAATGACTGTGAGCAATCCAAATTCTTGTATAACTTTTAATCCAAATCAGACAATTAGGTTCTTGCTGGCTTGGTTCTGATTTACTTCTCGAATACAAATCTTGATTCTCCAGGGAGATTAGTATTTCTCGGTGGCCCAATCACATCTGGTGGCATCTCTCCCCAGCACACAGGTCAGCACTGAGCTTACAGTGGGTATGTGGGGATGGGGTTATATTCAACATCTCATTTCCTTAAGCTGTGCATTAGAATGAAAACCCTTCATTGTCAAGATTTAAAATTTTTAAACGAAATCAGAAAAAGTCAGCGTGTCTTCTGGAGAGCCAGAGGTAGAATTGGGATAAAACTACAAACCACACTGGAGATCTGTAAGGAAGAAGGACTGACTGACTTACCTCGGGTAGAGGACAATATTGGGCTTCCAAGGAAGGTTTCTTCACATCCACCCATCCACTTAGCAAAATACTTGTTGAATATGCAACAATGTTCTGTGATCAAATGCTTTGGATATTTCCTGGTCTCCTTACCTGAGATGTTGGCCTCCCATTCTCTGTAAAACTTCTGTTTGTTTTAGCATCTCAGCTCAGATATTATCTCTTCGGAATAAATTATAATATGATAGTGTAAACACCGTTTCAGGTGGACTGTCTCTACTTCCTCTGTTGCCAGTGCAGTATTTGGCACATAGCAGATACTCATAAATATTTGTGGAATAAATAAATGACTATTAACATTAACTGTTAGAATGAGGCACTGTTCTTGGGTCCTCTAATTTTGAGGCTTCCACTCAACTGCAATTTAGGTAGACCTTACTTGAATATCAGAACAGGTTTCTCCAGCAGCAGGTGGAAGAAGGGATTCCTGCACAGAAGGCAGTTAAAGCCAATGCTTTCAACACAGATGGATTCTGACAAATAAGCCAACAGGCTTGCATCAATTATGGGTAAGTACTTCTTTTTAGGGATCTAGAAATGAAGGCCCAGCTAAACACACTTTTGACTTCATGGTTCTACCTTTATGCAAATCATTTCTCAGTATTCAAATGAGCTGGCAAAAAATTGTGTTTATATTTATTATGCATACTCTTCCAGGAATTTCAATAGTTGGCTGTAAATCTCTGTATAGATTAACTGAGGAACTTTTTTAGGAAAGCTTATTTTAGATTAAGACAATGATAATTAGAGCAACATTTATATGGCTCTATAACAGAATAATTTTCTGGGCATGCTGGTTGGGTAAAACAGTTCTCCTTCGCAGATAGTTACAAGTTATAAACACCTGATAAACAAGCTTCTGTTGACTAATCTGGGACTCTAACGCCCATTTCATATACTATGTTAGAAAACATAGTCTGTGTTTCACACAACAAATTTACAAACAGGATTTTTGGAACACAGGACTTGCATGTATACTAGTATGTATTCTCAACAATTTTCAGTGGCTCTGTTGCCACTGAACTTTAAACCTGGTGTTGGTAGCATTCTTAGCTTTCCAAATTTACGTCCCACAATTCCTTCACATAACCCCATGTTGTTAACAGCCAAACTGAACTGCGCACGCTTACTAAACCTACAATGCTTCCAGCTGCGACACATTTGCTCAAGCTGTTCCCCTACTTCTGGTTGTTAAAATCTTGTTCTCCTTCAGAAAAACAACTGTAACCTTTCCTGATCTCCCTCAGTATGACCACTTCCTCCTGTAAATACCAAAGGTACTTTGTTTCTGCATAAAAAAATAAAGATGACAGTGCCATTTATCAAGCAACTTCTATATACTGACCTTTGCACTAAGCACTTTACAACATTGTTTAGTATAATCCTCATGACAGTTGTATGGGAATAGGCATTAATTTTACATGTGCCTCTTCCATAGTACTCACTCTTTCTCTACCCACTGTCTGAATGCAGAGAGGAACAAGGTCTTTAGAGCAGGGTTTGGCAAACTGAAGCCCACTGCCTGTTTTTGTAAATAAAGTTTTATTGGAACACAGCATGCTCATTCATTTATACATTGTCTGTGGTTGCTTTGTGTTACAGTGGCAGAGTTGAATAGTTGTGACAGAGACCATATGGCCCACAAAACCTAAAATATTTACTATGGCCCTTTACAGGAAAAGTTTGCCAACCCCTGGAGTAAGAGGATGATGAAACCACAAGATGGAAGGATCCTGAGTCC
>NW_005876046.1:0-10710 GCF_000147115.1 Myotis lucifugus | reverse complement strand
CACTTCCCATTAAGATACCAATGGCCTTCTTCAAAGATCTAGAACGAACTCTCCAAAAATTCATCTGGAATAAAAAAAGACCCCGAATAGCTGCAGCGATCCTGAGAAAGAACAAAGTAGGTGGGATCTCAATGCCAGATATCAAGCTGTATTACAAAGCCACTGTTCTCAAAACTGCCTGGTACTGGCACAAGAACAGACATATAGATCAGTGGAATAGAAAAGAGAGTCCAGAAATTAGCCCGAACCAATATGCTCAATTAATTTTTGACAAAGGAAGCATGAACATACAATGGGGTCAAGATAGTCTCTTCAATAAATGGTGTTGGGAAAACTGGACAGATACATGCAAGAAAATGAAACTAGACCACCAACTTACACCATACACAAGAATAAACTCAAAATGGATAAAGGACTTAAATGTACGACAGGAAACCATAAAAATTCTAGAAGAATACAAAGGCAACAAAATCTCAGACATATGCCAAAGCAATTTCTTCACTGATACAGCTCCTAGGGCAGTTGAAACTAAAGAGAAAATGAACAAATGGGACTCCATCAAAATAAAAAGCTTCTGCACAGCAAAAGAAACCATCAACAAAACAACAAGAAAACCCACTTCGTGGGAAAACATATTTGCCAACGTCATATCTGATAAGGGCCTAATCTGCAAAATTTATAGGGAACTCATACAACTTAACAAAAAGAAGATAAACAATCCAATCAAAAAATGGGCAAAGGAGCTAAATAGACACCTTTCAAAAGAGGACATTCAGAAATCCAAGAGACATATGAAAACATGTTCAAAGTCACTAATCATCCGAGAGATGCAAATCAAAACAACAATGAGGTACCATCTCACACCTGTCAGAATGGCCATCATCAACAAATCAACAAACGACAAGTGCTGGAGAGGATGTGGAGAAAAGGGAACCCTCCTGCACTGCTGGTGGGAATGCAGACTGGTGCAGCCACTATGGAAGACAGTATGGAGTTTCCTCAAAAAATTGGAAATGGAACTCCCATTCGACCCTGTGATCCCACTTCTAGGAATATATCCCAAGGAACCAGAAACACCAATTAGAAAGGACATATGCACCCCTATGTTCATAGCAGCACAATTCACCATAGCTAAGATCTGGAAACAGCCTAAGTGCCCATCAGTAGATGAATGGATTAGAAAACTGTGGTACATCTACACGATGGAATACTATGCTGCTGTAAAAAAGAAGGAACTCATACCATTTGCAACAGCATGGATGGAACTGGAGAGCATTATGCTAAGTGAAACAAGCCAGTCAATGAAGGAAAAATACCACATGATCTCACTCATTCATGGATAATAAAGACCATTACAAACTTTTGAACAATAATAGATACAGAGGCAGAGCTGCCTCAAACTGATTGTCAAACTGCAGTGGGAAGGCCAGGGAGGGTTGGGGGACAGGAGGGAGGGGAGTAAGAGATCAACCGAAGTACTTGTATGCATCTATATAAGCATAACTAATGGACATAAGACACTGGGGGGTAAGGGAGGGCAGGGGTTTGTCAAGGGTGGGGGGGATAAAAAGGGCACTTATGTAATACCCTTTGTAATACCTTTAGCAAAAAAAAAATAATAATAAAATGACATCTCTGAAAAAAAAAAAAGACAATGGGGAATTCAGGGCTAAAGCATTCCACACAAATGAGATGACAAGTGCAGAAATGAATGAGGTCAGTGAGAGTTGAAAGAGAGAATGCTTCATAGAGGGGAGATTGGGAGCCAGGTCCGAATAGATATAGGAAGAGGCAGGAGGGAAAGAAACTGAAAAGACAGAATGGACAGCATGAGTAAAGGCTGAGAGATGCTGAAATCAGCCCAGTTATCTCAGAGGATAAAAATCCCATGACAACGCCCTGGCTGGTTTGGCTCAGCTGATAGAGCATCTGCCTGCGGACTGAAGGGTCCCAGGTTCCATTCTGGTCAAGGGCATGTACCTGGGTTGTGAGCACATCCCCAATAGGGGGCGTGCAAGAGGCATCTGAATCGATGTTTCTCTCTCATTGATGTTTCTAACTCTATATCCCTCTCCCTCTCCCTTCCTTTCTGTAAAAAATCAATAAAGTATATTTAAAAAAATAAATCCCATGACAAGAAGAGAAAAACCTGTGTTCACACAATGACTTGTACAAATAGTACTCATAGTTGAATTACTAACAGCCAAAAAGTGAAAACAATACAAATTTCCATCAATTGATAAATGGATAAGTGAAAGAGCCACATGATGAAGTATTGTTTGGCAATAAAAAGAAAGAAATAAAATATTGTTATGTGCCATAATGTGGACACACTTTAAAATATGAGATTAAGGGAAAGAAACCAGTCCAAAGGACTATAACTTCTGTGATTGCATATATATATGAAATATCCAGAATAAGCTAATCAATAGAGACAGAAATGAGACTGGTTTTTGCAAGGAACTGGTAGTTACTGCTAAGTGGTGTGGAGTTTGTTTCTGGAGTGATAAAAATATTATATAATTGACTGAGGTGATAGATGCACAACTCTCTGAATATGTTTAAAATATTGAATCATATAATTTATACAATGTGTGAATTATATCAATATTTTAAAAATATCCATTAGTGGATCTAGAATTAATTTTTTTAGTTGTCATTTGTGGATGTACATATTACAATGATCTGAACATTTCCATGCTTTCATAATATTTCCTAGTGAGAAAAAATGAAAGATATACTTACTTCAACTGGTTTGTAGAATGACCTTCCCGCAGAAAACCCTTCATCTCTTGCTCTCTGGGAAGCAAGTTGTAGGTCTCCTTTTGATGTCTGACAATGCTCATGATCCTGTACAGCGGTAGCCAGTCTAGACCGGTATGATTCAACTTCTGCTTCCAGTCTTCCTCTGTTTTGTTGTTCATCCTCCAGTTTACTGTTTAGCACAGTATTCTCAACTCTCAGAACTTCAAACTGCTCATTGTGTTGAAATACTGTTTCTCTTATTGTCTTTTGAAGATGGTCATGCTTTTCTTTGAGATGTGCATTGTCCTCAAAATGTTCTTTTTCCATTTCTTGCTTCTGATTTTTTGCTGTGTCTATTTCCAGTCTCAGCTTGGCATTTTCATCCCACAACATGCAATTTTCATGCAATGGATGTTCTTCTTTTTCAGAACTCTCAGGAACCTAAATAACACAAAGGAGACTTAGCTACAACATTGAAAAACATGCCATGATAGCTTCTGAAATTAAAGAATAACTATGTTTATAATTTTAAAAATTGCAATAAGTAGGTATCCTTCTGGAAAAAATAGAGTTGAATCCAATTCTTTAACTTTTTCCAAGCACAAAATCTCTAAATTTCAAAAATTTAATATACAATTATGAATTTTTAAAATGAAAAATATCAGAAGAGAATTATAAGAGTCTCAAAATTGGAAAGGGTTTTCCTGAATCACCACAAATCCAGAATGCATTAAGTAATTGATTACTAAGTCTTTCTACACTTAAAAATTGAGATTACAGTCTGAACACACAGCTGCTCCACAGTAAAAGTATTAACCCTACATATATTAGGATAAACTAAATTTCCTAAAATTTTTCCCCAATATTATCCCATAGATATTCTATTTTTCTAATACATTCCTAGATAGTTATAAAGACTACCTCCATGAACAACGGATAACCAAGCATTTTCCTAAGCACTTCTACATCCATCAATGACCTCATTCAGTTCTCACAATCTGGAATGGAGCGGTTAAAAGATAAACAAGTTCAGGATTTTCCCCAGGTTTTCAGACTCCACAATTCGTGCTCTTGCACCAGTCCATAGCTCCTCTCCAGTGTGGATATAAAAACACAAAAGAAGCCTATGTTTCAAAAAACAAATGATGAATAAGGTAAAATTTACAGAGTCTTCTTAGAAAATCATGAGTTTTTTGTTGCTGCAATAACTTTCATTTCTTGTTCATGATGTTTAAAGTAATATTAAATGTGCAATGTGTGTGTGGGGGGGGGAAGGAATACACTGAACTACTTTAGTAGGAATAAGATACTTATCAATAAGTTGTCACGAAGTATATATTGCAGCATGCCATTCTCTTCAGAAGTCCTTTGTATTAAAATGGGATACTACTTAGAACAAATTGTTACTTTTCTCAAAAGTAGAAGAATGACATCTAAAATATCATCTTTGAACTGGTTATACCCTCCTTCAGTGGAAGTGAAAACTAACCTCTTTATTGATATATCAAGGAAATAAAATCACTTCCCAATTTTGGAATATCTGTTGTTAGTAACAATATCTTTGATATCATGGACAACACATTGATTACTACGGAAAGTATTAAAAGCCTCCCCCTTAGGATGAGGCCATTGTGAAGGCAATACTTGACTGTTGGAGACAAATGGATTTGAATTAACAATATCATTTTATCTAATGGACCCAAAATGTCACCCCTATCACACACACACACACACACACACACACACACACACACACACACTTTCTAAATCCTCTATAGTTTCCATAAGTACTGTATTGTTTTTTTAAATATATACATACTCATGCATACTCACACACATTTGAAAATGACTAAATAAGCTATCTCAGAATTCATTTTCTTATGAGCTATTTCTATCTCCTTTGGTTTGCAAAGGTGTTTGGTCAGAATTCCATCTTGTAATATTCTGGCATTCTGTTCTGGAGAAAGTTGGCTCTGAGTGTAATCTCACTCTTCTACAACCCAGGGACACATTTCATTGAGTTTTTGGTCTCATACCATTAAAAAATATAACCGAAGCTTAAGAGCAGTACCTTAAACAAACTGTGAAAAGGAAGTAGCCTTTTTTAGCACAGTGATTTTTCCCCTCCATGAAAAAGTCAAATTTTAAGTGATTGCCGCATTTGTCATATAGCAAAAATACAGTATTCTAAAATAAAATTTCTTTATGAACATTTTAATAGTTCCATCACCATCTCAAAGCAATTTAGCCTATATGTTAACATTTTTTAAAAGCCAAAATTAACATTTATGTTAATGAATAAGCTCAATTTATTTTCCATATCTTCATTTAAAAAACATACACAGATCATCTGTTATATGCCATGACTAGTAACAAATTAATAATTTTAGTCATAAATGTCAAAGTTCAGATTTTTTTAAAACGATATATTTTATTGATTGTTTTATTTTTAAAAAGAGAGGAAGGGAGAGATATAGAGAGTTAGAAACATCGATGAGAGAGAAACATCGATCAGCTGCCTCCTGCTCATCTCCTACTGGGGATGTGGGGATGTGCCTGCAACCCAGGTAGATGCCGTTGACCAGAATCGAACCTGGAACCTTTCAGTCGGCAGGCCGACGCTCTATCCACTGAGCCAAACTGGTTTTGGCCAAAGTTCAGATTTTGAATGAGATGACATTTTTGGATTTGCTTTAAACATAATAATATACATTAAAATTAAAGGGATATAAATATTGATGAGGTACTGTTAGAAATAAGAGATTTTTCCCAAAGATAAATTTACCTCATTCTCTGTTATAATATCCAGTGTGATGTTTTGTTTTCTAATAGTGGTTTCAAGTTGTGGGTTCATTTCAACTTCTTTAATAGAGTGCTCTTCTTTCTTTCTTAACTCCACCTTATTTTTCTCACATAACAGATCAGCTTTTCGTCTCTTCTCTTTTTCTTCTCTTAAGGTGAATCTGCATTTAAATATAACCAAAGCTGTGATAAACATAAGATAGCCTTTTATATTTATACTAGAGGCCCAAAGCACAAAATTCTTGCAAGGGGCTCAACCCTCGCAGCCCCTTTGCAGCCACGGCTTCATCCGGAAGGTCGTCTGGACGGTCATTCTGCTGTTTGGTCTAATTAGCATATTAGCTCTTTATTATATAGGGTGATGTCTTGTGTAAACCTCATGGTAACCACAAAGCCAAACCTCCAGCAGATTCACAAAATATAAAGAGCAGAAATCAAATCACACTATGGAAAATCTTCAGTTCACAGAGCAAGGCAACAAGAGAGGAAGAATGGAACAATGGAACTACAAAACAGCCAGAAAACAACAAGATAGCATTGTAAGTCATTACCTGTTAATAATTACTTTGTAAATGGATTGACTTCAATCAAAAGGCATAGGATGACTCTGGGTAATGAACACACAATGCAGTGGACAGAGAGTGTGCTATAGAACTGCACAACTGGAACCTGTATAATGTTGTTAACCAAAGGCACCTCAATAAATTCAATAAAGAAAAAGGCATAGAATGACTTTATGGATTATAATAAGAACCACCTATATGCTGCATTTTCTTTAAATATTAATGAAGGGAAACCCAATAACAGAGAGAATCGAAGATGGCGGCATAGGTAAACACACCGGAGACTGCCGCCGTGGACAACCACTTCAAAAATACAACTAAAAGTTGCAGCGGACATCAACCAGAACCACGGGAAGGCTGGCTGAGGAGAGTCTCTTCAACTAGAAGCAAAAACAACAGCATTCCGACGCTCAGAGGAGGCGCAGTGTGGAAAATTTAAAGGTACTGCGGTGCGGTGGTGAGGGTGCGCTCGCAAAGCGGGCTGGCGGCTGAGGGCGCGATTGTCGTTTTCAATCAGGAGCGAGTCTCAGACTCTGGGCTACAGATCCGGGCGAGTCTCTAGGGACCCAGACTCAAACGGGAGAAGCGGAACTGTCTGGCTACGGTCCCTCCGAGGTTTGCAGCGATTGCTGGGACAGAGAGGCAGAGCCCCTGGGGACGGACTGAGAGCGGCCATAGCTGCTCCCTCCCCCCGCCCTGTTGAGCCCGCCCCGCCCAGGCCCTGCGCAGAGCCATTTGCCGATCCCCTCAGGCAAGGGCTGGACTAGCGCCTCCCCAGAGGACTGAAGTTTTCCCACAGCTGATTTCCACAGCCAGTCGGCCTGGTGGTCAAATCCCTCTAGTGTTAACTACAACAATTAAGGCTTGGCTAGAACAAGACTGCGCACAGAGACCACAAGGGGGTGCACCAAGAAAGCATAAAAGATGCGGAGACAAAAAAACATGACAGAAATGGAGGATATGGAGCTAAGAATCGCAATTTTGAGGGGCTTGCCATAAATTTGTGCAGAGCCTCACGAAAACTAATGAGACCCTCGATGCTACGATAAAGAAATTAGAAAGTAAGCATACACGGACTGAAATAAAGAATATTATACCCAATAGCAGACGAGAGGAGCACAAGACTCAAACCAAAGATTCGACAAAAAACACCCAATTGGAAAAGCAAAATGAAAAAAGAATCCGAAAGTGTGAAGATAGTGTAAGGAGCCTCTGGGACAGCTTTAAGCGGTCTAATATCAGAATTATTGGAGTACCAGAAGATGAGAGACAGCAAGATATTGAAAACCTATTTCAAGAAATAATGGCAGAAAACTTCCCCCACCTGGAGAAAGAAATGGACTTACAGGTCCAAGAAGCGCAGAGAACCCCAAACAAAAGGAATCCAAAGAGGACCACACCAAGACACATCATCATTAAAATGCCAAGAGCAAAAGACAAAGAGAAAATCTTAAAAGCAGCAAGAGAAAGAGGCTCAATTACCTACAAGGGAATACCCATACGACTGTCAGCTGATTTCTCAACAGAAACTTTGCAGGCCAGAAGGGAATGGCAAGAAATATTCAAAGTGCTGAATACCAAGAACCTACAACCAAGATTACTTTATCCAGCAAAGCTATCATTCAGAATTGAAGGTCAGATAAAGAGCTTCACAGATAAGGAAAAACTAAAGGAGTTCATCACTGCCAAACCAGTATTATATGAAATGCTGAAAGGTATCCTTTAAGAAGAGGAAGAAGAAGAAAAAGGTAAAGATACAAATTAGGAACAACAAATATGCATCTATCAACAAATGAATCTAAGAATCAAGTGAATAAATAACCTGATGTACAGAATGAACTGGTGACTATAATGAATCAGGGACATAGAAAGGGAATGGACTGACTATTCTTGGGGGAAAAGGGGTGTGGGAGATGCGGGAAGTGACTGGACAAAAATCATGCACCTATGGATGAACTCAGTGGGTGGGGAGTGAGGGTGGAGGGTGGGGTGGGAGCTGGAAGGAGGGGAGTTATGGGGGGAAAAAAGAGGAACAAATGTAATAATCTGAACAATAAAGATTTAAAAAAAAAAGATGCTTACAATGGGCTGTCAGATAAGAAACACAAAACAAAACAAAAAAAAAAAACCTTTTAATCCTCACCCGAGGATATGCTCATTGGTTTTAGAAAGAGGGAAATGTAAAGACAGACAGACAGACAGACAGAAAGACAGAAAGACAGGGAAACATCAATGTGAGGCAGCCAATGTATTGATTGGCTGCCTCCCATTCATATCCAGACCAGATATCAAACTTGACTGGAAATGGACCTATAAACTTTTGGTATAATGGATGGCCCTCCAATCAACCTAGCCACACAGACCAGGGCTCTATTCATACTTAAAGATACTTAAAGGCTCAACACAAAGAGATGGAAAGGATATTCCTTGCAAGTAGAAATAAAATGGGAACAGTTGTAATTATACCTGTATCAGACAAAACAGAATTTAAGCCAAAAACTGGAACAAGAGACAAAGAAGGTCTTTTATAAGGGGGTTACTTCACAAAGAAGATATAACAATCATAAATATGTATGTACTCAACATTGGTTACCCTAAAATATTAAATAAATACTAACAGAACTAAAGGTAGAAATAAATAACAATACAATAATAGTAGGGGTAATCAATACTCTACTTTCAGCCATGAAGGATCAACTAGACACAAAATCAACAAGGAAATGTTGAACTTGAACAAAACATTAGACCAAATGGACATAACAAACATTTATAGAACAGTCATACATATTTTATCACTGTCTCAAAGAGATAGCTGCACTCCCATGTTCACTACAACCTTATTCACAATAGCAAAATTTATAAATTAAGTGTTCACCAATACATAAACAAATAAAAAGGATGTGGTATGTATATATGTTCCTATGTATGTGTGTATTATAGATATGAATATGCATCTATATGTATATATATAATATATGTGTGTATACACACAAATACACATACACACACACACACATACAGAGGCATTTTATGAGGCATAAGAAGGAAGGAAATCCTACTGCTAAGGGCAGAAATTGAATAGTGGAAAATAATTATAAGAAATATTAATCATGCTTTATTAACAGTGATTGTTTTGTTCTGATTAAAGACAACATATTCTCATCTGTCTGGGAATTCCCCCCAGCTCCCTTAGACTTGAGAGTTAACCTGGAAATGTGGTCCATCTTCCTTAACTGCCTATTATCATGGAAAGATTAATAACCTTGCTGCTGAAACAATAGAGTCCCAGCATGCATTGGTGTAATCTGTAACCATTATATCCAATTTTATTTCTTTTGCCTACTTCCCCATTCCTGTAATATCTATTTTTATTGCTTTTGAATCATACCCATTCTTATTTTTTTTTTTTTTTGCTTCTTTACCCATGTAATCTTTGTCTTACTACCACATATTAGTTGGCTTTTGGTGTGGGGGGTGCAAAGCAGATTTTCTTGGATGACCTGCTGCTCTCTCATATTGCCAGCATTATTGGAATAAATGTCATATATCTTCATATATGATTAAACCCTGTCTGATGTACAGCATAGTGATTATAGTTAACAATACTGTAATATATACTTGGAAGTTGCTAAAGGAGTAGATCTAAAGATTTTCACCACAAATAAAGAATTGGTAACTGTGCAATGTAATGGGAATGTGAACAAAGAATCCTGTGGTAATCATCATCTACACTAATAAAAGAGAAACATGGTAATTAGTGTACGACCGCTACCCTTCCCATTGGCTAATCAGCATATCCTTATGCAAATTAACTGTCAGCCAAGATGGCGGCCAGCAGCCATGCACTGAAGCGAACAGGGAGGCTTGCTTGCTCCAGTGACTGTGGACACCAACGTTCCCCGCCTGACTTGCCGACCTCTCAGCTGCAACTCTAAGCAACTATGTTGCAAATATAGAAGCTAAATAAAACCCTAGAAACCGGTTTTCATTCAGCCAGGTTCAGCCAGCCGGACCGCAACATTGTATCAAATACACAAGGTAAACAAAGCAGCAGAGGCCTTAGAGCTAAAGCTGGCCCAGAATGAAAAAAAAAAAAAGAAAAAAGGAGCATTTGGGAGCTTTAGTCACTTGCCAGCCTGAAAACGGCCCTCAGCCCCTCAGCCAGACTGGCCAGGCACCCCAGTGGGGACCCCCACCCTGATCCAGGACACCCTTCAGGGCAAACCAGCCAGCCCCCAACCGTGCACCAGGCCACTATCCTATACAGTAAAAGGGTAATATGTCTTCTGGCACTGGGATCAGTGGAGCAGCGAGGCCTCCCGGCACCGGGATCAGCGTGACAGGGGGCAGCGCCAAAACCCCCTGATCGCACTGCAGCTCTATGTGTGACAGGGGAAGGCGCCACAACCCCCCGATCAGCCCTGCTCTGTTTGTGACAAGGGAAGGCGCCCCAAACCCCTGATCACGCGCTGCTCTGTGCCTGATAGGGGGGAGCTCCCCAATGCCTGATCACCCTGCAGTTCTGTGTATGACAGGGGCCACGCCCTTACCCCCTGATCACCCTGTGGCTCTGTGTGTGACACGGGAAGGTGCCATAACC
>NW_005876045.1:7715-10922 GCF_000147115.1 Myotis lucifugus | reverse complement strand
GGACTTTTCAGACTTTTCATGCGTTCCTTCCGGCAGGCTTCTGCCGCCTCTCACTTTCCCACGAAGTGCGGTAACAGCCTCGACGATGCCACGCCAACTACGGCAATGTCAGACTAAATACAATTGTCGCTCTCGTCCCATCCTCTTTTCTTGTTCTATCTTTCGCTTCCAGAATCAACACACAACCTGACGCACTCTCGCCGCTCCGAGGGTGGTGCTCTAGATCCCAGGAATGACTGCAGACACTGCCCTACTCGTCAAGTCTCTCTTGGGCCGGACCGCACCCCTTATTGGCTTCTAAGTCCCTTATCTCAGCCGCTTCAGGCAGAACCCAGGCTGATGTAAAGATGGCATTTCTTGCGCTGGGAGGACCTGGTGGGGTTGGGTTGTATGCTGGGCCTCAGAACAGAATCCTGCAGCTTCCATTCATCGCAAAAGCAGGACCTTTGAGTTGTGCTTCTTAAAAAGAAAAGTTCTCCAAAGAAATCATAACATTATTGATGTCGGCTGCCTCCTGCACGCCCCACAGCGGGGATGGAGCCCGCAACCCGGGCATGTGCCTGATCGGGAATCGAACCGTGACCTCCTGGTTCATAGGTCGACGCTCAACCACTGAGCCACACCAGCCGGGCAGGTAGCCCAGCTCTTGAGCGGGGATGAGGAGACCCCCTGACTTGATGTGTACGCCTCTGCCCCCCTCTGTCTTAGCTGCCCGTGTCCGCTGCTGGGAAGAGTGTGGGAAGCCGACCTGGAGGCTTGCCGGTTGCTGATCCAGAGCCTGCAGCCCCCGGAGCCGCGGGGCAGCCCGTCTGAAGAGGATGAGCCGCCACCTGGTGCCTTGGCGGGAGACGGCCGCACGCCAGCCCCGGGCAGCGGCCCCGGGCCCCACGCCGCCGAGGATGGGAGCAGGACCCCCCTGCAGGCGTCCGAGGAGCGGAAGGCGCCCCCGGCTCCCTCTCCCCACCATGCTGCCAGCGAACGGAGAGAGGTCTGTCCATCCCAGACCTTCCCTGGGGCTCTGCGCTGAGGGGGCTTGGGGACCACACGCCCGATGAGAGCAGTAAATACTGGAAGGGCTTCCACAGGACCAAACACACTTTTAAGGTTTTAAGAAGGCTTGAGTCGGATTCTAACAATGTCGAATTTGGGCCCCAGCTGGTGTGGCTCAGTGGATAGAGCATCGGCCTGCAGGCTGGAGGGTCCCGGGGTCGATTCCGGTCAAGGGCAGGGACCTCAGTTGCAGGCTGGATCCCTGGCCCTGTCTAGCTGTGGGCCCTGCGTCTGGGACAGAGCTGAGAACAGGATGGACTGGAGGTGGGGAAGGGGCTTCCACTCTCAGCTGGCTAACTCCCAGCTGGCTAACTCTCAGCTAATTAACTCTCAGCTAGCTAACTACCTCTCAGCTAACTACCTCTCAGCTAGCTAACTCCCAGCTAACTAACTCTCAGCTAACTACCTCTCAGCTAGCTAACTCCCAGCTAGCTAACTCTCAGCTAACTAACTCTCAGCTGGCTAACTCAGCTAGCTCACTCTCAGCTACCTCTCAGCTAGCTAACTCCCAGCTAACTACCTCTCAGCTAACTACCTCTCAGCTAACTACCTCTCAGCTAACTACCTCTCAGCTAGCTAACTCTCAGCTGGCTAACTCCCAGCTAACTAACTCACAGCTAACTAACTCTCAGCTAGCTCACTGTCAGCTACCACCTCTCAGCTGGCTCACTGTCAGCTACCACCTCTCAGCTGGCCGCTCCCGCTCTCCCCGCAGCTCATGAACGCCAGCCTGCCCCTCACCTGCCCAGGGAAAGGCAGTAGGCTCTGCGGCTCTGCCTCCGCTTGGAAAGTTCTGGAAGGACTTTCTGTGCTCCGGGGCTTGGCTGTGGCGCCTCTCCCACTAATTAAAGCTAACTCGGTGCCCAGGAAAATACCCACGGGCCGGGGCGCGCTCTCATCTGGGACACGCCTTGTCCCCGCCGTGAGCGCTGGGGCGGCCACCGCGGGTGAGGACCCATTGGCGGCCTTGTCATGCAGGAGGCCCCTCGATGCGTCTGGGCGGTTCCCTGAGGGTTGCTGAGCAGCTGCCAGTCCAGGGCTCCCCATTTCTGGCAAATGAACTGACACTCTGCCCGCTTGGCTGCCTCCCTCCGTCTGGGGCAGGGCCGGTGTCAGGGTCAGGAGCGTGCTGCCCCCGCAGGACAGTGGCGCTCCTCCTGCGGTTCTGTGCATCTCGTGTCTTTTTTTAAAAAAAACCAAACATATTTTTATTGCTTCCAGAGAGGAAGGGAGAGGGACAGAGAGAAACATCGATGATGGGAGAGAATCACTGATGGGCTGCCTCCTGCACACCCCGCACTGGGGATCAAGGCCACAACCCCAGGCACGTGCCCTTGACCAGGAATCAAACCCGGGACCCTTCAGTCTGCAGGCGGATGCTCCATCCACTGAACCAAACCAGCTGGGCCATCTAACGTCTTAATGTACCTTTCATGTCTTATTTCCTGCCTGGAGTGTAGACCAGCCTGGGGTCCCCTTCAGCCAGGGCTAGACACTGGCATTTAACATCAGTAATTCTAGAAGCCTTTGCAGTTGCACACTTCACCAAGAAACATTTAGAAATTTTTAAAAACACGTTAAAATGGACCCAGATGAAAGTGGGCACTGGGTTCCGTCCTCGGGGTTTCTCTTGACTCTTGGTAGTTCAGTCTTTTCTAGCACCAGGCGGCTCGCAGACCCCGTTCTCTCTAAAGGGGGCCCCCCCAAACCTGGGCCGTTTCCGTTTTCTGACACAGAAGGGTCTTAGGGTTCAATGTCACCGTCCCAGGGATCCGAGTCCTCGTGTGAGATAGAAGATGTGTAGGTCCGTGCTGGTGCATGAACATCCCCGACAGGTTCTTCCTCGCTCAGCTCGGGTCTTTCACTGAACTGTGCACACAGGACGGCGTCCGCATTCTCTCGAGTGATCATAGAAAATATAGCTGAGCCCGGCCGGGGTGGCTCAGTGGTTGAGCATCGACCTAGGAACCAGAAGGTCACGGTTCAATTCCCGGTCAGAGCACGTGCCCGGGTTGGGGGCTCGATCCCCAGTGTGGGGCGTGCAGGAGGCAGCCGGTCCATGATTCTCTCTCATCACTGATGTTTCTCTCTCTCTCTCTCCCTCTCTCCCTTCCTCTCTGAAATCAATAAAAACACATTAAGAAAAATATATATATA
>NW_005876045.1:0-7504 GCF_000147115.1 Myotis lucifugus | reverse complement strand
CAGAATTTCCAGAAATCAGGATTTTAAAAAGGTCCCCAGGTGATCCTAATGTGCAGCCAAGGTGGACAACCACTGATCTATGCCTTGCTTCTCCTCGATGTTTTCCTCACCACTTTTGACATCTGGATGCTCTTGAAAGAAACCCCACTCACCCAGGGTGTAGCCCTGCCGTGGATGAATCCTTGTGTTATAGGGAGTAACCACCACCCGCCTTTTGTGCCTGAATTGGTGCCACGGGGCCCGCGGGCGCTCACTTGCGGCCGTCGGGTTCCGTGTTGATGTGGCAAGAGGAATGCGTGTGTTTTTTACCGTCTATTTCAAATGGACGCGAGAGATGTTCTTTGTGGGGTGGGTGGGGCTCTGTCTGAGGTACATGTTCTTCATGTGGACGATTAAAAAAAAAAAAAAGGAAAGGAACCCCTATAGCATCCCTGGAATGCGTTTGCCAAGCGAATACTTTGGAAAACAGCCCGAGGGGCGAGATCTAAGGCTGCGCTTTGGAGGCTGAGCTGAGTGAAGGCTTTATTTAACGCGTCAGCTCAGCGCGTGCGGACGGCGGTCCTCGCCTCCGGTTCACCGCCAGCTACAGGAGAGGGAATGAAACGTAACAACCGCACAGACCTCACGAGGTTCAAGTTGCATTTTCGGGTTGTAAATTACTGTATGTTTGCAGTGTGTGTGTGGGGGGGTTTGCAATAAAAAAAGATATGTTTATTGATTTCAGAGAGGAAGGGAGAGGGAGAGAGAGATAGAAACAACAATGATGAGAGAGAACCATTGATCGGCTGCCTCCTGCACACCCCACACTGGGGATCCAGACCACAACCCAGGCATGTGCCCTGACTGGGAATGGAACTGTGACCTCCTGGTTCCTAGGTCGATGCTCGACCCCTGAGCCACACTGGCTAGATGGGTTTTCCATGTTTTAAAACTTAAATGCTGCCGTGGCCCAGCAATTCATCAATGCTCAGTGGTTGAGCGTCAGCCTCTGAACCAGGAGGCCACGGTTTGATTCCGGTCAGGGCACATGCCCGGGTTGTGGGCTCGATCCCCAGTAGGGGCCGTGCAGGAGGCAGCCGATCCATGATTCTCTCTCATCATTGATGTTTCTATCTCTCTCTCTCCCTCTCCCTTCCTCTCTGAAAAAAAAAAAAAGAGTCCTTGGGGTTGTCAGCCGGAGCTTAGGGAGCGTGTGAGGTTTAGGGATCCGTGCAGGCCAGCCACCGAATGCCTTTTTGATCTGAGCGTAAACTTTTATAGATAAATGTTTTTCGAAAGTCACTTTAATGGGAAAATCCTGCACCACAAAGGAAGCCCGGCTCTCTGGTTTCCATCAAGCTCCCCGGGCCTGGCGAGGCGGACAGCAGTCTGACATCTGCTCTAATTCAGCACAGCTGGGCCGTCGGCCCCGGCGTCCAAGTCTGCAGGTTTTGATCATGAAGTGAGTTAAGCAAATTGTATCGGAAAGGCTGCCGGCGGGGCTGGCGCTACCGTATCAGACCCGCGTGGAGGAGAAGGAGGGAAGATGGGCTTTTCTTCTTTTAAAAAAATACAAGCTTGTTTTATTTATTTTTTTATGTTTTGTTAATTCTCACCCCCAGATCATTTTCCATTGATTTTTAGAGAGAGTGGAAGGGAGGGGGAGAGACAGACAGAAACGTCGATGTGAGAGAGACGTATCGAGTGCTTTGCCTCCCGCACGCAGGGGATCGAGCCTGCAACCCAGGTACGGGCCCTTGACCAGAGAGTTTAAATATAGACATTTGCTTTTTGAGCGAATGCAGGAAGAATCATTGGATCATAGGATATAAACAATTTAAAATTCAGACCGTGCCCTCGGAAATTGCTTTCCCAAACTCTCCCAATCTGTATATAATTTTTTAAAAAAATAGGCAAGGCCGTAGCCGGTTTGGCTCAGTGGATAGAGCGTCGGCCTGCGGACTGAAGGGTCCCGGGTTTGATTCCGGTCAAGGGCATGTACCTTGGTTGCGGGCATATCCCCTGTGGGCGGTGTGCAGGAGGCAGCTGATCGGTGTTTCTCTCTCATCGATGTTTCTGGCTCTCTGTCTCTCTCCCTTCCTCTCTGTAAAAAATCAATAAAATATATTTTAAAAATAAATAAAAAATAAATAAATAAAATAAAAAATAGACAAGGATTATATGTTTTGTGGAGAAATGCAAAGCCATATTTTAAACGACTTGATTCAGCTTTGATTTAAATGTGTTTTAGCTTTTGATAATTCAGCTTTGATTTATACGTGTTTTAGCCTCAGAATGAGGAGGGAGCCATTTGATGCATCAGGCCCCCTGCTCTGAGTCTGTGTGGAGGCTGAGAGCTGGGAGGCCGGACCTGCCACTGGGTGAATCGCAGTTGCGTTCATGGCCCCGCAAAAAAGCAGAGGTGTTCATGGCCCCGAGAAAACCTGTGGCTTACACGTGGTCTCTTCCCCCCTCTGGCCAGGATCCACACGCCCTTTCCGCAGAGCTGGGCGAGAAATGCGAAGCCATCGGCAAGAAGTTGCTGTGCCTGGAGGACCAGCTGCACACGGCCATGCACAGCCGCGATGAAGTCCTCATTCATATCCTTTTCGTTCCTTCGCGCGGATGAACCGCCCGCCAGGTGGTTCTGTAAACGCAGGTCTTGGAACAGCGGTTCTCAACCTGGGGGTCGCGACCCCTTTGGGGGTCCAACGACCCTTTCACAGGGGTCGCCTAAGACCATCGGAAAACATATATAATGACATATTGTTTTTGCGATTCATCACTATGCTTTAACTATGTTCAATTTGTAACAATGAAATTGGGGGTCACCACAACACGAGGAACTGTATTAAAGGGTCTCGGCATGAGGAGGGTTGAGAACCGCTGGCTTAGAAAATGCCCCGTGATTCCAGGCCTGCTGTTTCCAGGTGAGCTCAGGTGTCTGAGCACATGCATCTGGGGATGGAGCCCGCAACCTGGGCTTGTGCCCCGACCGGGAATGGAACCGTGACCTCCTGGTTCATAGGTCGATGCTCAACCCCTGAGCCACGCCGGCCGGGCAACCCCTAAGTCTACGGGGGCTAAATGGGCTGCATTCAGGAAGTAGGGTGGACATGGTCCTTATACGTGGCCAGTGCTTGGATTCAGGTACAAAACTAGATCTCACGTCAATTTGCCCCCGCACCCCCCCCCCCCTTCCCTCCATGCTCAGCGTCTTTGTCACAACCTCAAACCCACATCCTTGTAGAGGTTTCAAGGGAAGTCGATGCAACTCTTTTGAACCAAACGCTTAAAAGGGATTGATCAGTGCCACACCACGGTTGTCTAAAAGCCATTTATTCTAATAAACGGCTGTGGGTCGATAGGGGTTCCGATCCCTCCTGGCTGGCTGAGAAAACGGAGGCTGAGACACCGGTGGCTGGTCCAAGGTCACGTCTACCCGGTGGCAGCATCTCCCAGCGACAAGCCCGGGCCCTGCTTGAGCCTCAGGAGGCAGAAGCAAAAGGAGGGGCCCCTCTGGGGGACACACAGTCACTGTCCACATTTCAAAGCGTTTTACTGAAGTTGGTTTATTTTTTTAAATCCTCCCCCGAGGATATTTTCCCATTGATTTTTAGAGAGGGTGGAAGAGAGAGGGAACGACAGAGAGAAACATCGATGTGAGAGAAACACAGCGATTGGTTGCCTCCTGCACGTGCCCCGACCAGGGCCTGGGCCGGGGAACAGCCTGCAATCAAGGTACGTGCCCTTGACCGGAATCAAACCCAGGACCCTTTGGTCCGCAGGCCGATGCTCTATCTACTGAGCCACACCGGCCCTGGTTTTTTTTTTTTTTTTTTTGACAATGTTGCTGATCCTTGCTGAGATCATTGGGGACATACAGGGACTGGTTTCGGTACTGAAGTCAACCCCTCCCTGGCAGATAAAATCTCCACCACCTTCTGGCTTTCAACTCCTACTCTTCTCTGAAGCCCGGTCCGGTCCATAGATGCACAGAAGGTAACCTTGACCTCCCAGGAAGCGCTCGATGGCGAGCTCTTTAAGGAGCATCTCGCTGAGTTCAGTTTCTCTCTCGGAAAACCTTTGTCATCGCTCGGGGTGTTACCCATAGGGCGTGTTGCCCCGGCCGTCTAGCAAAGGTAATTAGTTTGTTGGTTTCCGAAACGGCTTCAGTTCTGTGCTTTACTCGCATAACCTTGCGATTCGGGTGCAGCGTGGGGCCCAGCCTGGGACCACGTGCGCTCTGGCTGGTCTCGTCGTGTGCGTCTCGACCAAAGCGTAGCAGAGCCGCCCCGAGAAATGGAGGCAAACGGAGATGTTAAAAAAGTACCCGGTTCTTTCTTCCTTGTACCCCCTGGGCCCCACCCTCCTTCCCCTGAGGTTCTGGTGCCAGGAGGGAGCCGGCCCAGGAAATGCATGCAAATGGCACACGTGACGGCGGCCGGGGAAGCGCCAAGAGAATGACAAGCTGCCAACAGCCTTGCAGGGTGGCTCCGCATTTGATGCTGAGGAGAGGCTCATCTGCATAATTCCCAGGCTCCTCTGCTGCTGCTTATTTTCTTAGAAAGAGAAGCCTTTGAACATCACCACCTAAGGTTGTCTTTTCCTCTTGACATTGGGCCGACATTGCCCTTAAACGGAAGAGACGGCCGCCGGGAGCTAAGCCCCCGGAGCTGCCTGTCCCAAAGCTGGAGGCTCTCCGCCTGGGACGGAGCCATACCCACGTGGTCTGACCTCATGGGGTGACCTCATGGTGATTCCGTGGCGTCCACATATTTCTCTGTTTTCCCTTTGCTCCTGTTGGGTGAGGTTCAGTTCGTTTGCTTGTTAGACGAGAAGAATCCAACCCGCCTCTCACCTGTGTGTATCGGAGCTGTTCCGGCGGCAGGTGGAGGGGGGTAGGGCACAGGGAGGGACTGAGGGAGAGAAACCACCACTGGTTCATGGTCCCCAGCCCAGCACCGGAGACAGCCCCTTGCTTCTTTTTTAATTTTATTTTTAAAATATTTTTTTTAATTGATTTCAGAGAGGAATGGAGAGGGAGAGAGAGAGAGAGAGAAATATCAATGATGAGAATCATTGATCAGCTGCCTCCTGCACACCCTACACTGGGGATCGAGCCTGCAACCCAGCATGTACCCTTGGCCGGAATCGAACCCGGGACCCTTCAGTTCCCGGGCTGATGCTCTATCCACTGAGCCACACTGGCAAGGGCTGCCTTTTCCTTTCTTAAGGCCCCACTTGAGACCGTTGGCAACCCCAGGCCGTGGAGAGATTGCTGTCGCTCTTAAACGAAGTGTCAAGTGCGCATTAATATTTAACGCCTGCGATTTGGAAGAGCTGGAAACTGCAATTAGATAGCCGTGCCCATCTGCCGCCCGCCCGCCCGCCCGCCCGCCTGCCCGCGCGCTCTTCCGAGGCCGGAGGGTTCCTTAACCGCGGCCACAGTCCCTGCGGAGCGAGCTCCGGCTGGTGAAGGAGACCCTGCAGGCCATGATCCTGCAGCTCCAGCCCCCCAGGGAGGCGGGGGAGAGCGAGGTGGCCTCCTGGGCCACAGCTGGTGTGCGGGAAGCGCAGGCCTGAGGCGTGTGGGACGCGACAACGGAAGGAGGTGAGTGACCGAGTCATGTATGCGAAGGCTCAGGTGCAGGGGCGGCTCTCACCTCCCTGTGTCCCCCTGGGCCTGGGTTGATGGCAGAGACCCAAAGCCTTGAGGTCCCCGAGGACAGAGGTGGCCAGGCCGGCTCTCCCGAGGCTGAGAGGGGTCCCCAGGTGGGAATGTGCAGGGAGGCGGGGGGGCTATCGGCCGAGTTTCCTCCTAAATGTCACTGGGAGGCAATGGGAGCATCCTGCCCAGGATGTGGAAGTCTTTTCGTCGGAGCCCCTTTCGGCAGAAGTCGGGGTGAGCTCTCCCGGAGACGGGGCGCTCTCCCTGTGCCGTCTGGCTTTCTGCGGCGATTGAAGTATCTCCTGACCCGAGAGCCTGTGAAGAGGAAACGAAGCGTAGATGCGTCTCCCGCTATCCCGTCCCTCCTTCCCGCAGACGCGCAATCGACGGAGCTGATGGACCCAGGTCCGGGATGAGCAGCTTTTCGCCGCCCATCTATGCTTCACGCGCATCTCTGAGCTCAGATGAAAACCCCTGAAGATTTCCAGGGAGCAGCCTATCAGTGGGGCAGCATTTCCGCTTTCTTCTTTTTTAGAAATATATTTTTATTGATTTCAGAGAGGAAGGGAGAGGGAGAGAGAGAGAGAAACATCCATGATGAGAGAGAATCATAGATCGGCTGCCTCCTGCACGCCCCCTACTGGGCATCGAGGCTGCAACCTGGGCATGTGCTCTGACCGGGAATCGAACCCTGACCTCCTGGTTCATACGTTGACGCTCCACCACTGAGCCACGCCGGCCCGGCAGCATTTCCATTTTCTACGTGGCAACGCCTGGCTCCTGGCACCTCCTTGGGGCCCTGAAATCCTCCCACAGTGGGCACAGGAAGGGAGCAGTTAGCCTGCTGCCCACCCCAGGACCATGGACGGGCTCAAAGGTAGGCATGGGATCGGCCTAAGACCTGGGTGATCATGATGCCCGTTAATTCTCGTGTCAGCTCAGTGGGTAGGAGTCACAGATGATGAAACTGGGCCGGAGGAGACCAATGGGCTTTGTCCGAGACACAGCGCTGGTCAGCGAGGGAGCAGGAGTGACGGGGACCGGCGGGCACTCTTAGCGGGTGCTCCTCACGAAGTGCCTTCTGGGACTTTGGGGGACTGTGCGCCACGAGGCTTGTTCTTTCACATACGAATGATGTGAGCCTGGGAACCTGGGCTTCCCACCTCCTGTGTGGACCCCCTGTTCTGTGGCCATGGCTCTCGGGTTTCAACACACCTGCCCACCCGCCCGCCCTAACCAGCCATCCATTCCCCGTCCACCACGAAAGCCACGCCAGCAACAACCACTACTGCCTGACACTGGACAGATTTTCTTTTCTTTTTTAATAAGTTTTTTTTTTTATTGATTTCAGAGAGAGGAAGGGAGAGGGAGAGAGAGAAACATCAATGATGAGAGAGAATCATGGATGGGCTGCCTCTTGCACGCCCCACACTGGGGATCGAGCCTGCAACCCGGGCATGTGCCCTGACTGGGATTGAACTGTGACCTCCTGGTTCATAGGTCGACGCCCAACCACTGAGCCCCGCCGGCCGATCCTGGACAGATTTTCTTGAAAATCCCCATCCAATTGGTGTTTCCAGAAAGCAACGTTGTACTCCTTGGTCAATGAATGCCTGCTTGTCTAAGCAATTTAATACTTGATTGTGAATACCCTCACCTTACCCAATCTTTGGGTTTTTGTCAATAATTTATTGCCCCATGAAGATGACTCTTTTGTTATGTGAAATTAAAATGGATATCCAAGTCCTAGTCCACTATTAACATTTTTTTTTGTCTTCTGGAGGAAAATAGAAAAAAATGGATCAGGTTAATTCATCTCATCTTTTTGTAACAGGATGATGGATTGGACAGGAC
>NW_005876044.1:0-10712 GCF_000147115.1 Myotis lucifugus | reverse complement strand
TTCAAAAATTCAAACATAGGACACATATAGTTATTTCATACTGGGAAAACTATATTTAGTGACTCTTTAGGATTATATTTGTCCCAAAGATACCTACCTTGCTTTAGCATAACTTTAACACTCCAGATCTGAAGTTCACTAAGTATTTCTTTATTATTAGTTAAAGGTGGTTTCACTTAAAGGTGATTTGCTATATAGATAAAAATTTTACATAATTAACACTTGATTTGATTGGGTTAAGGCTTATAAAATTCAGTTTGGAGTGCAGTGAAGACCAAAAATGACCATCATTTTTATACTAAAAATATTAAAAGGAAAAGCAATTCAATACAAAAATTGATATAGAGATACTATATGTATTAATTATATATATTATAAAATCCAGATTATGAAAGAATTAATCATGTGAAAAGTCACTAGAGAGCTGTCCATTTATCTTAGATACCAGAAGCCCAATGCACAAAATTGCAGCCACGGCAGCTTGCCTCGGCCCTCGCAGCCCCGGCTTCCTCTGGAAGGTCGTCCAGAAGGATGCCCGAAAGGCCATTCATCTGTCTGGTCTAATTAGCGTATTACACTTTTATTATTATAGATTGTTCTTAGCATAAATGGTCAATTGATTCATAAGCTAAAACTAATGCAATAATGACTGCTTCTCATATAAATGATCTTGATTAGAAAACATTTATAGATTTCATGAGATGTAGAAAACTAAATATTTTGACAGTGGCTGCTTAGAGTGCTGTCTTGAGACTGGTTAGCAAGGTATACCATGGTTGCTGAAGAAAGTGATAGCAAATGTATGAGGGGCGTAATACCCATCATGTATTATAGACCTAATTCCAACTGTTCACTTAATATTTTTGAGCCTCACAGGGTTCCAAAGACCTAGCTGTGAGCTTCCCTGCTCTCTCCAGATATGCTCCCTATGCAGTGGGGAAGACTCCCAGCCCAGCTTGTACTCTTATGAGCCAGACCACCTGGACTCTACCTGGTGGATTTCAGTTCCCTGGCAGCCCATTGACTATTCCGTTCTTTTGTCACTAAGGTCTCTGCATTCCACAGCCTTGGCTGGTTCATCTGTTCATGAGTGTAACCCTCATGTGGTTCTGCATGGTGTGTGGTGTCCTCCTCCCTTGAGCTGTGAGTATATCTGACTAATAAACTCATCTATCTCATCTCTCTAGTGCAGTGGTTCTCAACCTTCTGGCCCTTTAAATACAGTTCCTCATGTTGTGACCCAACCATAAAATTATTTTCATTGCTACTTCATAACTGTAATGTTGCTACTGTTATGAATCGTATTGTAAATATCTGATATGCAGGATGGTCTTAGGCGACCCCTGTGAAAGGGTCGTTTGACTGCCAAAGGGGCCGCGACCCACAGGTTGAGAACCGCTGCTCAGGTGTCATGCACTTGGCCATCTCATACTATTTAGGGTGAGGCACCCTTCATTGGCCAATGGGGTGAATAGAAGGTGATCAGAATACAAACATAACCACTTTGTCAAACAATAGACTATTTCTTAATTCTCGCATTATGCAACCAGATGCATAAATTGTTTCTAACAGACTTTTCAAATTATTCTTGTATATTAGGCTAATTAAATAAGAAATGGTTATTTATTCATATTGATTGCATAATTGTTTGATTTATAACTTCTGTATTGGTATTTGCTTGTCTAGTGCTGTGCAACGACATATACATAAGCAAATAAATAAAAAATAATAATTCAACTCTCAAAAATAAATCAAATCGTTAGAGGGAATGATCTTCCAGCAATATGGTGAACAAACTACCTGAAGAAAAGAGAAAAGATCTCTTGAGAGAGCACCTGCAATGGTGGTAAAGAAGAAAAAGAAACTATAATATTTGGTTTAGCTGCGGGAAAAGTGAAAACAGTCCTTTGAAACAAAAATAACAAGGAAGCACAAATCTAGAAAGTTCAGCAAACCCTGAAACTGACATCTATCCATCTCTCGTGGTCTTGAAGTTGGTTTTTAATGGGCTCACCTGGGGGATAAATACCAAGCCTAACTTGAGCACAGTGAAAAATTAGAACAGAGATGCTGGTACCCAGGGAGCTAAAGATAACACTTAAGACGTGAAGTAGGATAAATCCTATTTGTTTACAGAGATTATGGAGATGCTTGTTTTTCTCAGCTTTGGCTCTGGGTAGGAGACAAAACAACACCCCACACACAATTAAAAATTCTAGAAAGATTGAAGAAAAGGAACACCTTCCCCTTACAGGTATTTGAGGTTAAAACTTACAGTAACTCTCATCCTACAAACACAAAATAGGAAGTTGAGTTGATGTCAGTCCTAGAAAGATTATTCCCCAGGCACTTGGCAGAAGCAAAGGTAGATCTCTGGAAGAAAGCAATGCAACACTAACTCCAACTTGTTTTCTTAAAGACATGGGGGTGGGGGAGGGGGAGACAAACAAGCAGAAACAAGAAAATATAAAGCAAACCCTTAGATGACTAATAATGGGACTATCAGGTGCAGAATGACAGTATGTTTTAAGTATTGAATAAATAAAAAACAAAATATTTATATCATTAAATTGCAAGGAACTACAAACATTTGCCATAAAAATTTCAAAGAGGAAGCCCTAACCAGTTTAGCTCAGTGGATAGAGAGGTGGCCTGCGGACTGAAGAGTCCCAGGTTTGATTCCGGTCAAGGCATGTACCTTGTTTGTGGGTACATCCCCAGTAGGGGGCGTGCAGGAGGCAGCTGACTGATGTTTCCCTCTCATCTCTTGAGTTAGAAATACATATCCCTCACCCTTCCTCTCTGTACAAAAACCAATAAAATATATTTTTAAAAATTTCTAAGAGGAATATGTGAAACTTTAGAAACTAGGAATGCAACAATTGCCTTTGGAAATGGATTGAAATGAACCTAGAGGCCAGAGGTTCATCATAGGTAGTGTAAGAGTAAGGCAAAGGTCCCAGCAAGACATCATTTTTACAAATCACACATTATGTTCTCCTGTATTCTCATCTCCATTCAACTCAGCCTGTAACTTGGCAACTTCCACTGTGCTGTTTGAAAGTCCATTGTAAACCCATCTTTCAGGGATATTTTATTTTTTACATAAAAACTCTTTTCAGCTTTTCTCCTGTGTCAAAACCTGTCATATCCTGATAACATTATTTATCCTTGGGGCCAACTCTGAAATTATTTACTTTTTCTCCCATTTGTTTTCTGTTCACAGAACGGAGAGAGAGGACTAGCATGCTCTTTGCTCTCTACTGCTGCTTCTAGTCTAGACCCTTATTCTGAAAACATGCACTAATCATCTTTTTTTTTTAACTCAGTGGCATTCCTCATTTTTGTCATTGTCTTTGAAGTCTATTCACTCTCCTATTTTCTTCATTGTTTTGCCATGTGTTTCACAATTCTCCAAACACATAAATTTCCTTTTATTGATTTTATTCATCTTCATGTGTTCATCACAGAGCCACGGGACATCTAGCTTTATGGTACTGACTGCACTGCCCTCAATTATAAAAACTTGCATTCAGAACACCTAGGTTGCTGCCAGTCCTTTAGAATTTCCTTGCTCTCTACCAAGTTTCCAAATTGTTTCTCTTCTCTCTTTAACATCCAGAGTCAAAAATAATACCTTCTACTTTAATTGCTTCTATTTCCTTAATCTGCTTTCATAAAACATATGACTTAGTCCGTTGCAATGTAAACTCTGCTATCTTTCTGGCAACTGTTTTCTCAACAGATTTTGATCCCATGCTTTCCAGATCTAATGAGTTTTTCTCAACATTGAAATCTATGCAGGTTATGCTATGCTATGGAAATAAATCACTGAATTTCAGGATGGAGCCATCTTTTTCTCATGTATGAAAAAATAGATGCAGATTGATATTCCTGGTCCTAGTGCTGCTCTCCTTAATAGTTCTCCAAGCTTTGATGCAAGGCTTCTGGCTTATTCTATGCTGTGATTTATCTACCTTCAGATGTGCCTTATGTGCTACCCTATCATCCAGCTGAGTTGGGGCAGAAGAGGCAGGGGGGAGGAAATAGGCAGCATTTGAACTGGGTATACCAGCTTTTAATTGCTTTGGACCCATTACTTTTGCTTTATTATAAAGAACTAGGCGTACAAGACTATGCAGATTGCAAGGAGATTTGGAAATGGACTTTGTCTTTATTTCTAGGAAAATAAGTCAGTCTCTGTCACAGTGCTTCCATTAACAAAAATAAATGAATCTTTGCCTGGTCTGTACTGTGAATGGGGAGACATTGACAAAAAATAAATGAAAAAGGGAAGAAAGAGTGTGAGGAAAGAGATTAATTATGCTTTAGATATGTTAGAGTAGAAAAGTGTACACAGTGGATATTGTCAGATAGGTATTTAGAGAGTTAGGGCAGGAAGTGGGGAGGTATTTGAAGGCTTTAGATATACACGAGTTTAAAAAATGTATGCAGAGCCCAGCTGGCAGGGCTCAGTGGTTGAGCATTGACCTATGAACCAGGAGGTCACGGTTCAATTCCCTGTCAGGGCATATGCCTGAATTGAAGGCCCATCCCCAGGACATGCAGGAGGCAACTGATCAGTGATTCTCTTTCATCATGATCTTTCTGTCTCTCTCCCTTTCCCTTCCTTTCTGACACACACACACACACACACACACACACACACACACACACACACACACACACAGAACTGGATTGGGGTAATTGAGGGGAAATAATGAGCCATTGGTAGCATGCTGGAGACTTTGATTACATGGACATTTAGAGAAGTAACAAGTAAGGAAGATTTCAAGATGCTTAAAAGGAACCAAGAAGCTAAGGCTGGGGTGAGGATGCTGAGAAATATGGAGTAGTCCTCAGCTTCAAATATTAACACATTCAGACTGGTTGAGTCTATCTTGAATGGATGAGGATGCTCTTCAGTTATTTTTTAAGCTTCTCCTAGATAAGTTTAAAGTTTCTCTTCAGGCTCTCCCCAAAGAGCTCCACTTTGCACCTGCATGGTTCATACCAACCCACAGCAGGAACCTGGAAAGCAAAGAAATCTCCTCTGCGCCTGCGTGAAGAACCCAGCCCTGTATAAGCCAGACCTGCAGCGGTTCAGGGAGCCATACTCTTCATCAGTATGTGCTCCCTTGAAGCCTCAAGCCCTCTCCCTTTCTCCTTTCCCTCCACCTTGTTTTCAGTAAAACTCTTCATTTGAATGTTTCCCCTCCTCTCTTGATTTCTGTCTTGGGGTAGGGGGAGCAGGAATCCCTTCATCGGTAACAAGAGTACAAGAAAATATTAGTTATTAATCCATTCCTTTAGTACATTTGATAAATAAAAGAAAAACAACCTATAGTAGAAGGGGCTTTGGAAGAATTGTGAAGGATTCAGGACATCATTGTTTGGGGCATATGCAGCAACCTAGGAGGTCAGAGTCCAAGAGACAGGGAAGCTTAAGTAATGTTAAGCTCTTTGGTCTAAATATGTCAGTAGATTCTTGACATTGGAAGGGCATGTGTAGTCTTAGGTTGTATTCATGACTCCAAGATGGGTAGAGTAGTTGAATCTCTTAGAATTGTCTTATATAAAATGTTTCCCAATATCACAAAGCATATACAAGTTGGTCATATTTCCCAATATATAAAATATTTCCAAAGAAATATATGACTTTGATAGACTTTAAAGACAGACATCTTTTTTCCCCCTCTCTGAATAGTGGTCCTAATTATTTTTTTATGTTTTGTGGGTTGTTATGGTGATAGGAGGGAAATTAATTTGTAAGAGTTTAGACAATATAGTATATGTTAATTTTGGACATAGTCTATTCCTTTATCAGGGTTTGTAATATCCCACAATTTATTACTAATTCTGTGCTGCTGGTATTTATTAGTAAAATATCTCAATTCTACATGCAAGTTAATATCTATCCTTTCTCTGATTACATGTTTCTAATCAAGTCCACTTCTATAGGGAGCTACTAAGGAGTGTCCTGGAGGCGGTGACACCAAAATTTATTTTTCACTTCTCCACTCTTGCACCCACCCTCATAAACTCTGATGAAGCTGAATGTTACTATGAAACATCCCACTACATTGCTGACATGCTCACTGAAGTTCTCATTTTTTCTCTCCATTTTCTTCTTGGATTCTTAAGGAACCAACTCATGAGTTCCTACTCTCTGGGGGCATTTCTAGCATATTTTTCCACAAAATTATTTCTCACTAAATATCACTTAGTTAACTAGTTATTCAATAAAATGCTGCTGATAAAAAGAATAATACAATGATTGCATACAGGGTTTTTTAAAAAATAAAATGTATTGTATCTCTCTATAGTGCCAGTAAGCCTCTTATGGAAAATTTGAAATCATTTTCTTTTTTTGTTGTTTTTGTTTTGTTTTGTTTCTGTTAATCCTCACCCGAGGATATTTTTCCATTGATTTTTAGGGAGAGTGAAGGAGAGAGGGAAAGAAAGAGAGACACGGTGAAGAGAGAGAAACACATAGATTGGTTGCCTCTTGCAAGAGCCCCAACCAGGGCCTGGGCAGGGGAGGAGCCTGCAACCAAAGTACATGCCCTGGACCAGAATCAGACCTGGGACCTTCGGTCTGCAAGCTGACATTCTCTTCACTGAGCTAAACCGGCTAGGGCTGAAATCATTTTCTACATCTATTTTTTCTACATCATTTGACATAATCTTGTGAGTTTCTTAAAAGGTAAAGCTAGCCCTGGTTTGGTGGCTCAGTTGGTTGTAGCATCCTGTACACCAAAAGGTTGTGAGTTTGATCCCCAGTCAGGGCACATACCTAGGTTACATGTTCAATCCCCAGTCTGGGTGCCTAGGGGAAGCAACCAATCAATGTTTCTTTCTCTCTCTCTCTCTCTCCCTCTAAAATCAATAAAGACATATCCTCGGTTGAGGATTTTAAAAAAAGTTAAGCTGTGTCTTGCAAGCTTTAACAAAAGCTTCAATAAAATCTACCATATTGTAAAAATTTCTATATTTCTATTTAGTTATTGAAGAAACTGAAGAATGTTCATGGATTTGTGGCTTTGTTTGCTACTGTAGAGATAGTTATGATGTATTAGAAAAAAATAAAAAAATTCAAGTTAGGAAATTTGAGCTTAAATTCTGTTTCTGCCACCTACTATTTATATGGATGTAACCCTCTGTATTACATTCTTCCTACACATACAATGAGAATATGGAAAGGTAACTCATGGCAATATATGATAATTATACAATAAAAGCATCTTAGCCTAGTATCTGACACCTTTTAGTCACTCAAAATTCACTAATCTTTCCACTCCTTTGTTCATTTACTCACTTACCTACTCATTTCTCCAGTGACAAGGCAGACTATCCACCTGAGCAAATTGCTTAACAATAAGTTAAAACTAATATGCAGTAAACACATTCAACATTTTACCTTATCATCAAAAATCCAATATTTGTAACGTCCAGAATAAAAGTGCTGAAAATGTATAGAGACTGAATGTAGGAAAAGGCTTAGAACTTGACATCAATCCCATGTACTGCCTTTGAAACTGTCACCTTGATTCTACATCACTGAACCCAGATGAAGCTGAAAAAGCACTCCAAACAAGTGACAGATCTGCATAGAAACAGCCAGGGCTCCTGATAGGAGTGTTGCTCCCATTCCCTCAACATCAAATGACACTCTTGAGCACTTTCTATAGAAACTCTCTCCTCTTCGCACGACTTCACGCTTTTGATTTTTGCCTTCTTCTCTGGTCTCTCTAGCCTGCAGTCCTCTCCTAAATTACTGCAGGCCCTTTCATCTGTACATGAACGGCCATAAAGTGATCTCAAACTTAACATGTGCAGAGAAGGACTGCTAATTTTCTCCTTCTGTCTTAACATTCTTCACTGAACAAATAATTTACTTCCTTTGTGCTCACTATCTCAGTAATTAGTAATATCAAACTCACAATTGCTCAAATACTGAGAGCCAGCCTCCATTTATTTCTTTCCCTAATTATAACTATAATAAATCTATCACCAAGTCTCTTCAACTTTATATCCAAATAGATACCACATCAGCCCCCTGCATCTGTCTCCATTATTGCCATCCTCACTCAAGCTCAATGATAGCCTCTAATTAGTTTTCCAGGTTCCATACCTATCCTCTACATTACAGCATCAAGAATAACCCTTATAGACCTAGCCAGTTTGGCTCAGTGGATACAGTGTTGGCCTGCGGACTGAAGAGTCTCAGGTTTGATTCCAGCCAAGGGCACATGCCTGGGTTGCGGGCTCAACCCCTAGTTGGGGTGGGGGGGAGAGGGGTGCAGGAGGCAGCTGATCAATGATTCTCTCTCATCATTGATGTTTTTATCTCTCTCTCCCTCTCTCTTCTTCTCTGAAATCAATAAAAATATATTTAAAAAAATAAAAAGAATAACCCTTATAAAATAAAATTCCAACTACTTACCTACTGGCAGAAAACAATCCCTGTGCAACACATATTAGGCCTTACATAAGTGTTTTCTCTTCTCTCCCTCTTTTCCAAGCAGTTTAATCTTTTTACAGTTGATGCTTGAAACTAGGGGGTCAGAGGTGCTCACTGAGAGCAATAAGAAATCTGCGTATAACTTTTAACTCTACAGTCGACTCTTTGGACCCTCACAATCAACTAGCTGTAGATTGAAAACAATATTTTCCATCTGCAGTTGGGAATCCGCTGTTGCGAAACTGCGAATGAGAATGCGAACATAGTTTTCAGTCGGCAGTTGGTTGAATCTGAGGATACAGATACCAGAAAGGCCCACACTATTGAAAAAAAAATCCACAGTAAGAGGACCCTGCAGTTCAAACCTGTGTTGTCCAGAGTCAACTGCACATGCCCCCTGTTAGGTGTAAAATGCTCTTCAGCAATGCCGGTGTCTGCAGTGTGCAGCTCTACCAGAACCACTTGCTTTTGCCCAAAGTGAAGTTGTTTCCTCTTTTTTGGTGCCCCCAGAGGTGGATACCTGAGCTTTGGTTATAAACCTAGTGACAAGGACCTCCAGTTTAAAATAGGATGTAAAATGATAATGTGAATGATAATATAGATGTGCTTTTTTTTACCGGTAAATACACGTTGGACTGATTTTTGCTTCCTCACTATATTTGACATATAGTAAATGTTCAAGAAAAGTTTAAGTGAATAACAATCTTTGCAAACTTAGAGGTGTAATGGAATAGCTGAAACCGGTTTGGCTCAGTGGATAGAGCGTCGGCCTGCGGACTGAAAGGTCCCAGGTTCGATTCCGGTCAAGGGCATGTACCTTGGTTGCGGGCACATTCCCAGTAGGAGATGTGCAGGAGGCAGCTGATTGATGTTTCTCTCTCATCGATGTTTCTGACTCTCTATCTCTCTCCCTTCCTCTCTGTAAAAAATCAATAAAATATATTAAAAAAAAAGAAGTGTAATGGAATACTTGTATTTTCTTAACTAGATCAGCATAGGAGAAAAAAGTTTGAAACTATAGAGAAAAGAGTGGGGAGAGATAGAACACCAGGTATCAGAGTGTGGCATGCATTTAACTTTGAAATATGGTGAATAAGTTACTAGGAGGTTGAGAGTATGCATAGTATTCTTTGTTTAAATAAAAGATAATCCTTAATTGGTATTTAAATGTTAACAGTACAAGCCAGTTTTATTCAATTTCAGCATCTAGCTTATCTCGAACTAAAAGCTCCAGAGAAGTTATATTGAAAATATAACCAACATAAGGTCTAATATTTAAGGAAACTCTTTAAGAGTTTTGTTTCTGCTGTTTTGTTCTACAAATACTTTTATTTAAATTAAATTTGAGATTGCCATAGGATGAATATTTAATTATATACATTTGAGTTATTATGCATAGTTAATTAAATATATTTCTTCACTAAGAACTGAGGGAGGTGATGACAGTAATATTTTTCTATTGCCAAAAGCAACTTGAAATTAAGTTTAAGTGACTTTCAAGGAAGAAGTCAGAACTAACAACGAATCTGTTTTCACTCCTTCAGGACTCATACACACAGACACTTCTCCAGACACACAATAAACACACAGACATACCTACACAAACATTTATGTAAACACACAGGCATACACACTAATATAGGCACCCATTTCTCAACGAACGTGATTTTTCTTAACTTTCTAAAAGGTATAGACCCGTGGTCGGCAAAATGCGGCTCGCGAGCCACATGCGGCTTTTTGGCCCCTTGAGTGTGACTCTTCCACAAAATACCACGTGCTGGCGCACGTACAGTGCGATTGAAACTTTGTGGCCCACGCGCAGAAGCCGGTTTTCGGCCTGGGCGAGTCTATTTTGAAGAAGTACTATTGATATTTGGCTCTGTTGACTAATGAGTTTGCCGACCACTGGATGGTCTCAGGTCACTAGCTCACCATATTGTCTGCCTAAAAAAATAAATAAATGACTGTCTCAAAAGTGGGCTACTAGTATGTCAAATGCCATCTATCTCTTTGGGACTAAATGTTACTCCCTCTCAGTGAGTCCCCCATGATGCACATTTTGAATCCAATTTTAAAGCTATGAAGAGGAAAGTTACATTTTTAAACAATATGCGACTTCTGGTTTTTGAGTTATAAAATAGACCTTAAGAATATAAAGAGCTTTATAACTATGTTCTCCAGAAATTGAAAAGCCTAATTATATTAAGAGTGAGTTTCCTTTCCCTGGAGGCATTCAAGTCGAAAATGC
>NW_005876043.1:0-10714 GCF_000147115.1 Myotis lucifugus | reverse complement strand
AAGCCAGGCAAGTATTTCTTCTGCCTTTGACTTTTCGCCCTTCTGAAGAAATAAGCCACTTTACCATGCATTGTCTAGAATGGCTCTGAAGAGGGACAGCCAAAGAAATAAGAAGTACGGCACACCTAGTCCAGATTCTTATAAACCAACTTATAAATGGATGATGAAAGCTTTCTTAAATTAATTCATGTAGCCTAAATACAACTATTACATCACGCTTTTCCATCACACAATCAGTCCTCTTTTTGCTACAGCAGATTTGTATTGTGTTGTTTTTAGGATAATTAAGATGACATGGTTCATTTTCTAGGAGATATCCTATTTAATAAAGAGTTAATATGCTAATTAGACCAAACAGCAGAATGACTGTCTGGACAACCATCCGGACGAAGCTGGGGCTGCGAGGGATGAGGCAGCCGGAGCTGTAAGGGCCAAGCCCCTTGCACGAATTTCGTGCATCAGGCCTCTAGTGTTTAATATGTATAGAGATTGACTTCTGCTAATGAGGCAAAAGAGTAAACAATGTTACAAGAGTCAAGTGAGATTATAAATACGACAAATTTTTATCAATAGGCAAGTGAAATACTAATGTAAGAGGTTGTTTATGATAAATTTAAGAGATCTAAAAGATGTGGAGGAGAGGTTGGAAGTCAAGCAGGAATCAAATCCGTGCCACATAAGCTGTAAACTTCTTATGAGCATGTCACACCCCCTACAGTGTGTCAGAGCATGCATTGTAGTGATAACCAATCCATGGCCACTCAGAGCTCTTCAGAACATCATGCTTATGAGATCCTTGAAACAAGCCTAAACAAAAACAAACAAATTGCCATTTAAAATTGTATTGATGTTATGACTATACAAATCCTAGTAATACCTTATCCCTTAGAAAACTGAGAAATATTATGTAGAGAAACATGCCTGCATTACAACAAACTAGCATGATGAGCAAAAGAAACAGAATCTGTCATTGATGTCTTAAGAAAAACATGATTGTGGCCCTTTGCACCATGCTGCTTTTTGTCATTGGAGCATTTTATCTTGGATCAGATTTACCACAGTGGACATGGGAGGTACTCAATTCTGGCTGAAGAGAACTGATCCAGTGTACAAACTCCCTTTATTCCTGAGCAGGTGCTATGTAAAGTGTTTACTTAGGAGCCAGGCAATTTCCTTCAGGAAATCATGCACATTCCATACTAAGCCTGGTTCCAGTCCAGGTTAGGCCTGGTGATGTGGCCCAGACTTGCAGAGGCAAAGGCCACTGCAACAGTGGCCCTGTATGAACACATAGTGAATGCCTGTCCGCACAGGACACAGGTGACTGCATCAACCCCAGGAGCAGTCAGTCAGGTATGAGTCAGGGGAGGGTCTGTACCTAAGTGAGATGCCATTCCTAACTACAGCTTTAAAATATCTGACACACAGGAGAACCAAGAGGGCAGGGTAGATAAACGCCTGTACTCGCCACCTCCCACAACCACATCAAAATTACAACTAAAATACACAACAACCGTCATTCAGAACCACCTGAAAGATGGTTGAATGGAAGTCCTACAACTACAGAAGTAAAGAAGAAATTACATGAGACTGGTGAGAGGAGTGGAGGCACGGAATGGGTTGGTCCGACACTCATGTGTGGCATGTTTTTAATCAGGAGGGATATCTCTGCTGTGGAGGCCTCATGTGAGAGAAAGGGGTCCCAGTCCCACACCAGCCCCCAAGCCCAGAGTTCCAGAGCTGTAAAAACCAGCAGTGATTGTGGCTGAGTGACACGGAGGCTGCTGGAGACCCCGGTGTTCCTCTGAAAGTGCTGGATCATAAAATTATATGGTCCTTTTCCCTCTAAACTTCAGCACTGGTTGGCAGCATTGAGAGAACTAGGGACATACTGAGAGGAACCAGGTTGTCTGGCATCACAGCAAGCTCGTTGGTGCTTATTCCTAGACAGGGGTCCTCACAGGGGTCATTGTTCCTCTGCTGGGATCCCCAGTATCATAGAGCTGACTGGCAGCCATATCTAAGTTTCCATCAGCATAGCTCACATTGTTCACCATGGTGATTCCCTGAGATTCTGCCCTATCCAACTTGCAACCCCACCAAAGCTGTTTGCAATGGTTTTTCCATATGAATGAATTGTCCTGAATCAGGCTTCAAACTTTCTTAAAATCTCTCAAATAAGCAGGAGCTGATGTCAGGGTGCCCCATAGCTATAAAGAAGAGGCCCAAGACCTGGCACTAGCACCAGCTTGCCTTGCTTCACAGGTTGGCTTCGCCTGGGCACTTCCATGTCCTATACAAATAGCAGCCTTTAGAGCAGTAGCTGACATTACACCTCCAGGGAGGCCTCAGAGCCAGTGTACCCGGTGGACAGCTTCAGACCATACTAGATTACAACTGTACACATCCACAAGTGACATACTCAAGAGACAGACTCATTGAGCACCAAAGCCCCACTGAAGCAAGTCTTAATCCATGGGAGGTGTCTCCTGCATAGCAGCTCCCACTGTAGTCACAGCTGGTCCTCAGAGCCAATTGGCCTGGAGTTCAACTCCTTCCTGTGATTCCAATAGCAATCAAGGTTCAACTACAACAAGACTGTGCACACAGCCCACAGCAGTGAACTTAGAGTGCTGAGCTGAGATGACTGGGAGGCTGAGCCACTGGCCCTACATTATACCTACCACACAAGGCCATTCTATAAATTCCAGGAGAAATAGTAGCTCTACCTAACACATAGATACAAACACAGGGAAGCAGCCAAAATGTGGAGACAAAGAAACATGTCACAAATGAAAGAGGAGAAGAAATCTCCAGATAAATGAAATGAAAGCAAGCAATCTACTGGGTACAGAGTTCAAAACAATGGTTATAAGTTTGCTCAAGGATCTTAATGAGAGCTTCAAGGGACTTAGACTTTCAAGGATCTTAGTGAGAATGTCAAAGACATGAAAAGAAATTAAGCATACAGTAACTGAAATAAAGAATAATTTACAGGGATTGAACAGTAGAGGATTCCAAGAATAAAAAAAAAACTATTTGGAATATGAGGAAGCAAAAAACACCTAATATGAAGAGCAAAAAAGAAAAAAAGAATCCAAAAATATGAAGATAGTGTAAGGAGGCTTTGGGAAAACTTCAAGTGTACCAACATTCACATTATTGGGCTGCTAAAAGGAGAAGAGAAAGAGCAAGATATTAGAAACCTATTTGAAAAAATAATGACAGAAAAGTTCCCCTACCTGGTGAAAGAAATAGACTTACAAGTTCAGGAAGCCCAGATACTCCCAAGCAAGAGGAACTCAAAGAGGCCTACACCAAGACACATCATAATTAAAATGCCACAGGTTAAAGACAAAGAGATAATCTTAAAAGCAGCAAGAGAAAAACAGTTAGTTATCTACAAGAGTTCTCAACAGAAACTTTGCAGGCCAGAAGAATGTCAAGAAATGTTCAAAGTGATAAATAACAATGACCTACAACCAAGCTTACTCTACCCAGCAGAGCTATCATTTAGAATTGGTCAAATTACAAGCTTCATAGACAAGAAAAAGCTAAAGGAGTTCATCACCACCAAACCAGTATTACAAGAAATGTTGAAGGGTATTTTTTAAGAAGAGGAAGAATAAGAATAAAAGAAGAAGAAGAAGAGGAAGAAGAAGAAGAAGAATCTCAACAATAAAGATTTTTAAAAAATATCTGATATACAATCTGCATACCCAACTAAAGACTAAAGGAAAGAATTAGAAGTATATTCCATTAAAAGTGTTGAGACAACTGAGAGTCAAGTACATTGTCTTTAAAAGTTTTAAAGGATTTGAATTTCAAAGAAATAAAAAACTACTGATTTTTCAAGAAATTATTTTCTTGTGAAAATACAGAAAATTTTTCAATTTCACCCATTCCATTCACTAGTTCCACTGTATCAAAAAAACTAATCCATCAATTATAACAAAAATATGTTTTCCAGGTAACTAATTATGAAATGCTTTCTCTTCATATTAAAAACAAACACTTAAATTTAGATATTCTTTTCCTCCATTTCTTGAGATATATTATAAGGCATGTACAGAAAAGTGAAGAGAATTCATTAGTTAGCTTAAAATATTAAACATGAATGTCTCTTCCTTTTTTTGAAGTCTTTAGTGTTAAAGCAGCCCAAAGATATCATGTATTTGTTTGTTCTGCATGACATTATGATGAAATGATTGAAATAATGTTAGATATTGCAAATGAGGGTTTTGTAAAATTTAAAAGTTTGGTATAATTTTTAAAAATATTTGTTGAGTTCCAATAAGGTGAGAGGCCTCGTAAAGTATTTAAATGTGGTTGCTGCCCTTGTTTTCCTATCTACTTTTTTGCTGTTGTTGTTAACAGGTCTGGCTTAGCTCCTGAAGCTTTGAAAAAGACTTTAAAGCCTCTAAAATTTTACAAATCTGGAGCAAGAAGCATATATTAGTTCTTCAAAGCATATTGATATATTTTTTAATCATGGATTTTAGCTTTCATGTGATAAAAGTTGGTGATTTCCTTACCATGTCTTGTTAAGGCTTAAGTTCCTCATTTACATATCTGATGTCTCTCAAGAGACAGACAAGCTTCAAGTTAATTATCTATGTAGCTGTAAGAACTCTTGTTTCCTGCTTAAGAACTCTCCAAAAGAAAACTAATAGTGATTAAATGTTACACTATCACCAAAAGTAATCAGGATACACAATAAGAGCCACTAAACAGACACTTACATTTAATAAAAACCTCAACTTTTTGCAAGATAAATGCAATATAAATCAATTAAATCTTTTAAAGTAATTTTCAGAGAAAACAGCCAGTGGAAAACAAACAGCCACAACCTCTGCTCTAGAGAAAGTGATTAGGCACTGCTGGAGACTGGAGGAAATTACTGTAAAATTCTGGAGATAGATCCATTGAACTCAGATTTGTAATAGAGCTCTAATTAAAGAAATTCTAATGTCTTCTCCACTGAACATGTGTTTGTGTGTATGTGCATGTGCATATATATGGATGTAAGTGTAGATATTATATATATTTATAATACATACACATATACACAATATGCTGTTCATAGACAAACATAATTTATTTATACAAAGACAAGATAATGTATGTGAAGAGAAATTATAATCTTTGAATTTGAAAGTCTATTAAAAAGTTTCCAAGTCCATCCATTCTGTCTTTAAGGGGGTGGTGTGAGGGTTGGGTGGAGGGGGCAAAAAGGGAAAAATATGGGAGATGTCTTTAATACAGTCAACAATTAAAAAAAAACAGTTTCATGGAATGATAACAAGAAAGAAGGGCAAGCATAAGATAGACTTGCATTGCAGTTGGGAAATTAAAACCACAGCTATCAGGTGAGTTAATTAATCTGGGTATCGTTCAGTAAATGAAAGTGTGCCATCCATTTCACAAGGGCCCATTGTGCCTTGCGTGTGAAACAAATTTACCCTGTTTGATTAAGGATTACTGATTGCCTTCCATTTATAATATGTATCCTATAATTAAGTCACAATGAGTTCAAATGAAATGGGGATGGTCTCTTCCACAAAGAAGACAACAAGCTCATTCTAGGAAGACCTTGGGGGTCATTCAAGAAGCAATTAAATATTCTCCAGGGTGCACTGAAAGGAAAAGAGCCTGGTGGGCTGAACTGTCTTGTCTTATATTCTAGCCTTTTCAATATCCTCCTGCTTTTATGGAGACAAATGAAACCATGTCATAAAATAACTCAAGACACTTAAAACAATGCCGTCTGCTCTTATACTAAGGAAAATGTCAACCAAAAAATATATATACCACACAGAAGGCAGAGAGACCCACGAGCCGAGGTGCCATGCTATGTCAGAATCTATTTGAGCAGCGTCTACTCTAGACCAAATCAATGGCCTCTGGAATAGTATACATGACCTTTGAGAATTATACGTTATTTTTTGTATTCAAGTTGCAAATAAGTAGGATAAAAATTTTTAGGCAAATAAAATGAAATGAAAAGGACCAAGATCAGCAACTGTGTTGTGGCCACAGATAATTTTGTTTTTATATTTTTATAAATGCTCTTAAAACTGGGCACTATAAAATAACAATTGTACACGACACTTGTTAAAAAATGGCAAGAAAGACTTTATTAAGATTCTTGCATTATTATATTTCTGGGAGAAGGTACAGAGAGAGTATTTACAGTTGCAAGTTTTTTTAAAGTAAATTCTCTAATAAACTGAGGTCAGGAATAAACCTGGCTGAAGTCCAGGCAAGCTTTAGACTATCTTGGTCTGTACACAATTCTGAATGTTGTAAGGCCTCACACAGAATGGGGAGCATTCTTGCTTGAACTATCCCCTTTATAAATGCAACTCTTATACATGCCCTAAAATATACTAGTTTGCAAAGAATTAAAGTAAAAATTTTTATTACTGTAATGACTAAAATATCATAATCACATTAGTTTTACACATAAAAATTAGTTTTATTTACTTATAAATCAAATTGTGAAAACCTTATCAACTAATATGTGACCCAGAAATTACTGACAAAGACTACTCTGTTTTCAGCATAGACCCAGTAGGAGCACATTTGTACATAGAAACTACATGTTATGATGGAAAAATAAATTACAAAAGGAATTTAAAGAAATTCGCTCAAAGCTCAACCACATACGTCATTTGTTCCATTGACCTCGGAAAATTCTTTACCTTATCCGAGTTTTATTTTCCTCAACTTTAAAAAAAGACAGAACCTGCTCTGCCCACCTCACTGGAGATGAGAGAATGCCCCCTGCCCACAAACAACAACAACAAAAACCACAAACATGTAAAATGTGTAATGAAAGGTAATGCCAGAGAGAAAAGTAAGAGTCAGGTCAGAATGGACCTAAAAGCTATATTTAGGAATTTTCTTCTAGAACCTAAAACAATGGAAAACCATGGAAGAATTTTTAAACAGGAAAATGGAATGATATAATTGTTTTGCAAGCTGTCACACTATGAGCAGTGCAGGGATAGGCTAGTTGAGAGCAATACCACAGAAGAGAGTATGCAGAACCAAGTGTGGTGGGTATTGGACTTTAGACAATTTGGAAGATCTGTATAAGACAAATAATACAACATTCTAAGACCAGGACATTTGAAAGACCTGTGGAAGTATAGAATCCTAAAGCAAAATTGTCATTAGCTCACCAATATATTGCCCTCTAAGGAGGCGGTTGAAATAACAATACGGACCTGAGAGTGGTCCAGAGTACTAAAAGTGGGAATGGGGAGACTGGACAGAATAAAGAGACAGTAAGGGGGCAGAATCAGTAGGACATAATGCACAATTAGGTCAAGGGTAAGGGAGGAGCTCTCAAGGAAGAGGCCTGGGTTTCTAGCTGAGTGGACTCAAGCCTATAGGCACCAGGATTACCCTCAGGCAAGAGGGAACACCTCTTCTTTTATAATAGGAAGCTTGAGTGCTGATGTACGAGTGAGGATTTGTTGGCTCGTTGAAGGGTTGAAACATACAGTGGTGAATCTGTTGTGAAGGGAATTGTGGTACAAGAGGGCACCATGTCAGAAAAGAGGGAGAAGGCAGAGATGTCAGTGCTACATGGCAGACAAGAAAGGTGAGGACCCTACAAATGTCTTTTGTAATGAACAACCTCATCCTTGTAAAAGAGCAGATTCACACGGTGGCAAAAAGGCAAGTGGGATGATAGAGAGTGTGAATGGAGAAGTGAATACAGCATGAAATGGTTGTAGACACCTCTGGAGAATTCTGCCAGTGAGGAGAAGAATGATGGAGCCATAGAAAAAGAGCAATGTGGGATGTAGGGGACATTTAAGGATGGAAGAACTAATGATAATTAGGTGAGGAGGTTTGAGATTAAAGGTACACGAGAAATGAATAATCTGAACAGCAGTAGCTTCTAATAGGTTGGAACTCAAAGTGCAATGGGTAGGATGTTACTGAAGTAGAAGGGTGTCATTTCTGAGACAACAAAAGAGAAAGAGAAAATTACAGTTGCTACTGTTGTTACCTTTGTTGGATTAGGAAAGAAAAGTAAGAGATTCCTTTTCTGTTTTTCCTGTGAGGCTAGAGGCAAAGTCATGTGGTGAAAATAAGAATGTGAAGTGGAGGAGTGGGCATTAAAAGCTAATGGAGAAGATTTTAAATAGGCACCTTAGAAAATAGAGGAAAGCTAAACAGGGACACCAAGAAAAAAATGCCAGGCAGTCCTGGTGATGAACTGAAATTAGAAATCGTGAATTTTGAAGGCAATTGTCTAGGCAGTTGTATGTATGTTTATGTGTTTTCCAACAATCCATCAGTCAGTGTGCTATTATGAAAAAGTATATAGTTGGATTGCTCTAGTGTTAAATTTTTACCAGGTGGATCAGACAGAAAGACAATAAGTTAAGGATTCTGGGTATATAGACAAAAGTGTAAATATCAACACGAAGCAAATATCCTCGGGAAATATCCTCAGGTGAGGATTAACAACAACAAATACACATAAAAAAATCAATGTAAACAGCAAAGCCATTCTGGACAATGGAAGTAATTGGATTAGAAGGGAAAATAGTAAATTAGGCCTAAATACCTGCTAATCTATACATTCATAGAAGAAAATAAAGAGCTTCAAACTTAGGGTTTGGGCTTGACTGAGAAAAAAGGATTTGAGGGGGGCACTGTGAAGAGAGGAGGGAGTTTGGACTGAATATTTCTTCTAATTAATTTCCTTTTAATGTGCATGAATTTGTGCACTGGGTCACTAGTTAAATGCATCCTATCTAATAAAGAGGGAATATGCTAATTGACCCTCATGCCATCGCAAAGATGGCAACGCCCACAGCCAATAAGGAGGGAATATGCTAATTGACTACTATGCCCTCAAAGATGGTGGGGCCTACAGCCACAAGATGGAGGCACCCAGTTTCCCCAGGCAGGCCCAGCCTTGCCGTATGCCTGCCTCTGGAGTCCCCCAGTCCCCTCAGCCCCCCAGCCACCCAGGGCCGGCCTGAGGCACAGGCAAGCCTCGGATTGTGGCTGCCCAGCCAGCGCCTGAGGTGCAGGCAAGCCTCAGATATCAGCTGCCCAGCCACCCAGGACTTCCCGAGGCTCAGGTAACCAGGGCCAGCCGAGGCCTGAGCTGCTGGCAGTGACAGCAACAGAGGTGTGATAGGGGCGTTGCCTTCCCCTGATCACTGGGTCACCTCCCGCCCCTGAAGGCTCCTGGACTGTGAGGAGAGGGTAGGCTGGGCTGAGGGACCCCGCCTCCAGTGCATGAATTTTCATGCACCGGGCCTCTAGTAAAAGCATAAGAGGACATAAACAGAAAAATCATTTATATAAGTACAATATAATCCTGTAGTGTATATGAAGATGACCACAATGCAGTGAAAGTCCTTCGGTCAAAAATATAGAAATAAAGCTGCTTTTATTATTCTATCTCATTCTTTATGAAATCCAAAGGGATACTTGAGTTTAAGAAAAAAATCCGAAGCAGTATTCAAGTTCATTCATACAAAGTGAGGGAAATGTTGCTATACATTTGGAAAATAATAGGTACAACAAAATTTAATAAGAAATTTCCCTTGAACATTGGTTCTCAGGGTAAATTAAATTAAAATTTTAATTATAAGTGCAAGAGAAAGTAGAGGATGTCATTATAGATTTTGAAGAGAACTCAAGGTATTTTTAAGGCTTATGCCAGTGTTACCTGATACTGTCTAATTTCACTACAAAACTTAAAGCTTTCATTTTATTAATAAAGATATTTCATTAGCTCTATTCTTGTACTCATTTTACTTGACCAGAATCATACAGGATTCCCAACCAACAAAGTGAAGACAGAATAAAAATAAGAGAGATTAGATTTTTCTGTGGCAATAATTGAGAAAAATCCCTGGAAAAAATGAAGAGATTCAAAGTGCTTAACAGGCAATGGAGTATTGAATTTTTGAGAGCAACTCTCTGAGTCAAAATGTTCTGAGTAACACTTAAGAGAAAAACAAACAAAAGGCAAACAATCCAATTAAAAAAATGGGCAAAAAAACTAAATAGACACTTCTCCAAAAAGTACATGCAAATGGCCAAAAGATATAAGAAAAATGCCCAAAGTCACTAATCACCAAAAAGATGCAAAGTAAAAGTAAAATGAGGTATCACCTCACACCTGCCAGAATGGCTACCATCAATAAATCAAAAAACAACAAGTGCTGGTGAGGATGTGGAGAAAAGGGAACCCTAGTGCACTGCTGATGGGAATGCAGACTGGTGCAGTCACCATGGAAAACAGTATGGAGTTTTTTCAAAAAATTAAATATTGAACTGCCATTTGACACAGTGATCTCACTTCTGGGAATATATCATGAGAATCCCAAAACACAAATCAGAAAGAACATATGCACCCCTATGTTTATAGCAGCACAATTTACAATAGTTAAACTCTGGAAACAGCCCAAGTGCCCATTAGTAGGTAAGTGGATAAAAAAGCTGAGGTACATGTACACAAAGGAATACTATGCAGCAGTAAAAAAGAAGGATCTCTTACCCTTTGAGACAGCCTGGAGGGACCTGGAGAGTATTATGCTAAGTGAAATAAGCCAGTCAGAGAAAGACAAGTATTACATTATTTCACTTATATATGGAAACTAATGAACAAAATAAACTAATGAACAAAATAGATCCATAATCATGAAAGGATGAAACGAACAACAAATCG
>NW_005876042.1:0-10715 GCF_000147115.1 Myotis lucifugus | reverse complement strand
AGCTATGTTCACAAGGGATATTGGCCTATAATTCTCTTTCATTGTGTTTATCTGGTTTTGGTGTTAGGGTGATGCGCTTCATAGAATAAGCTTGGAAGTGTTCCTTCCTCTTGAAATTTTTGGTATAGTCTGAAGAAGATAGGTTTTAATTCTTTCTTGAATGTTTGGTAAAAATCCCCTGTGGAGCCTTCTGGCCCCGGGCTTGTGTTTGCTGGAAGCTTTTTGATAACTGCTTCAATTTCTTCCATTGTTATCGGCCTATTTAGATTTTTAGAATCTTCTTGATTGAGTTTTGGAAGGTTGTATTTTTCTAAGAATATGTCCATTTCCTCCAAGCTTGTCTGGTCTGTTGGAATACAGTTGTTCATAGTATTTGTTAACAGTCCTTTGTATTTTTTTGGAGTCTGTTATTTCGCCTCTTTCATTTCTGATTTTTTTATTTGGGTCCTCTCTCTTTGCTTCTTGATGAGCATGGCTAGAGGTTCATCAATCTTGTTTATTATTTCAAAGAACCAGCTCTTGATGTCATTGATCTTTTGTATTGTTTTTTGGTCTCTAGGTCATTTCTTTCTGTTCTCATCAATTATCTCCTTCCTTCTACTCACTCTGGGCTTTTCTTGCTGTTCTATTTCTAATTCTTTGAGTTGTAGAGTTAGATGATTTACTACCATTTTTTCTTATTTTTTTGAGGTAGGCCTGTAGAGCTATAAACTTCCCTCTCAAGACTGCTTTTATTGTGTCTCATAGATTTTGGATTGTTGTCTTTTTATTGTCATTAGTTTCCAGGATGTTTTTAATTTCTTCTTTGATCTCATTGGTAACCCAATCATTGTTTAATAACATGCTATTCAGCTTCCAAGTGTTTGAGGTTTTTGCATTGTTTTTATTGTAGTTTATTTCTAATATTATGCCATTGTGGTCTGAGAAGATGCTTGATATTATCTGAATCTTCTTGAACTTGTGGATACTTTGCTTGTGACCCAATATGTGGTCTATTTTTTAAAATGTTTCATGTGCACTATAGAAGAATGTATATTCCGTGTCTTTGGGGTGAAATGTTCTGAAGATGTCAATTAAGTCCATCTGATCTAGTGAATTATTTAGGATTGCTATTTCTTTGCTGATATTTTGTCTAGAGTATTTATCCAGTGATGTCAGTGGTGTATTAAAGTCTCCTACTATGATTGTATTGTTGTCAATCTCTCTCTTGTTATCTTCCAGGAGTTTTTATTTTAATGTATTTGAGTGCTCCTGCATTGGGTGCATATATGTTTATCAGGGTTATATCCTCTTGTTGTATCAGTCCCTTTAGTATTATGAAGTGGCCTTCTTTATCTCTTGTTATGGCCTTCACTTGGAGGTCTATTTTGTCAGATATAAATATTTTATTCCAGGTGTTTTTTTCATTTCCATTTGCTTGAAATATATTTTTCCATCCCTTCACTTTCAGTCTGTGTGAGTCCTTGTTGCGAGGTGGGTCTCTTGTAGGCAGCATATATATGGGTCATGGGTTTTTTTTAAATCCATTCAGCCACTAAATGTCTTTTGATTGGAGCATTTAGTCCTTTTATGCTTAAAGTTATTATTGACAGGTACTTGTTTGTAGCCATTTCTATTTTTTGTGCCTGTGTTCCTGCTTACCTTTTTATTTCTTCTTTTTACTGCATTCCCTTTAGTATTTCTTGCATTGCTGGCTTGATAGTGATAAACTCCCTTAGCCTTTTTTTTGTCTGTGAAGCTCCTGATTTCCCCTTCAATTTTGATTGATAGTCTTGCTAGATAGAGTATTCTTGGATTCAGTCTTTTGCTTTGCATCACTTTGTATACCTCCTTCCATTCCCTTCTAGCTTTATGTGTTTCTGTTGAGAAATCATTTGATAATCTGATGGGGGATCTTTTGTAGGTAACTCTGTCTCTCTTTTGCAGACTTTAAGATTCTTTCTTTGGCATTATCATTTGCCATTGTAATTATGATGTGTCTTGGTGTGGGTCTTTTGAGATACATCTTGTTTGGGACTTTGTACTTGTTTAACTTTATTCTTCCCCATATCAGGAAATTTTTCTGTCATAATTTCTTCAAATAGATTTTCTAATCTTTGCTGCTCTTCTTGTCCTCCTTGTAACCCTTTTATACATATGTTGTTTCATTTTGCATTGTCCCAAAGCTCCCTTAGGCTCTCATCCTGCTTTTTAATTTTTTTCTCCAGTTGCTGTTCAGACTGGGCTTGTTTCTGTACTTTATTTTCTAACTCACTAATTTGGTCCTCTGCTTCTTCTAGTGTACTGTTGAAACCTTCCATGGTGTTTTTGATTGTAGCTATATCACTTTTGATTTCTTCCTAGTTTATGCATTGGTTGCTGATTTTCTTGTCCATCCGGTGTATGAACTGTATGACCATTACTCTGAGTTCTTTTTCTGTCATGTTGCATGCTTTCCGTTTCACTTATTTCCTTTCTTGGTGGCTCCTCTTTTTCTTTCTTCTGGGGATTGTTTTGTTGTCTCCCCATTCTGACTATCACCAGAAGGTTCAAATATCGAGTTGTGGGGGCCTGGTCCATGTGCAGTGAGAGCTTTGCACACCCTGAGTGTCACTGAAGAGCTCTCACATCAAGACTTGTGGTTGTTGTGGGTTGGTGGGAGCCACGCTCGCCCAGGATCAGAATCTCAAGTGCTTAGTGTGCCTTCATGTGCACAACTAGAATCAGGGACCCTGAATGCGCCATGTTGAAACAGAGACCTGGATGGCGTGTGCCAAAAATCAGAGTCCCTTAGAGTGTGTCAGGAGTCAAAGACCCCCTGTGTCCAAGCTGAAAATTGAGTATCAGAGTCTCCGTTGCTTTGTGTGGTCTTGTGCTGAGAATCACGGTCCCTGTATATGCATGAACCAAGAATTAGAGTCACGTCACTGGCTCTTAGTGTGAATGCACTGGGAATCAGGGATCTCAGGCACGCATGCTGAGACACAGAGTCAAGTCACTGGTGCTCAGTGCTGCCTCTTGAGTAGAGAATCGGGATCCCCGGTCTACTTGGGGGACCGGGTTGCACAGTTGCACTGTATCGGCAGGAGGTCCACTCCTGCCCTGCGGAAAACAGCCTTCCGTGTGCGCTTGCCCTGAATCAAAGTCAGGTGGCACTGCCGCTCAGTGTGGGTGTGGGATCTGGTCATGTGTGTGTGCACTGTGGGAAACAAACTCCCTATGTCAACGCACCCAGGCTCAAATTCAGCATTGCCTCCCTGTGTGGGCAGAGGGTCTGGTAGTGGAAAACAAACTCCCCAAGATAGTGCACCTAGGCTCAAATTCAGAGCAGCTTCCCTGCTTGGGGGCAGGGTCTGGTAATGGGAAACAAACTCCCCAAGTTCGCACTTCAGGTTCAAATTCAGTGCAGCCTCCCTGTCTGGGCATGGATTCTGGTTGCGGGAAACAAACTTCCTGTGTCTACACACCCAGGCTCAAATTCAGGTAGAGCCGCAGCTGCTGTGTGTGGGCAGGAGGCCTGTTGTGTGGAGAGGGTCTGTCAGTTCCTATGCCACTGCCATGGGCCAGCAGGGAGGAGGATTGGCTCTGTGACTCACAGAAATCTGGCGTTGGGTTGCCTGGGGTCTTGGTGTCCATGGGTCTACAGCTGTGGCCACAGGTATTTTACCTGAGTGGCTGTAGGGTCCTGGTTTGCGACTGAGACCAGATTGGGTAGTGGTGAGGCTAGGATCCTAGTCTTTTAGAAAAGGGCATCAAACTACTTTACAAAAAAATAGAGAATATATAATACAATAAAGTCTTAGTAAACTATGAGCTCTTGGGAGGGAAGAAATCCTTAAGGAATCTGGGAGGCAGCGTTGAACAGCAGCAGTCATAAGGGTGAAGAGCCCTGACTTTTAAGTAGGCAGCTTGGTCCCTGTTAATGTGTGACCTTAGACAGGTCACTTAATGTCTTGGAACTTTCATTTCCTCATAGTGTTGCTTTGAGAGTTAAATGAGATAACGTACATAAAGTACTTAACAGCAAGTTTGGCACATTTAAGCATGAGATTCATATAGCTATTATTGGGAAGCATGTGGCAGTAATCTCTATGTTTACATATCCCACCAAAGTGCTGAGCATAATGTAGATAGTCAATTAAATATGTGTTCAGTCAACACTAATAAAATAATTAAATGTGATTGTGCTAAAAATGCACAATGTGTGTGTGTGTGTGTGTGTGTGTGTGTGTAATAGTATATATTCTGAAGATTTTTAAAACATTTTTTATTATTCAGTTTGTTGGAATTTTTTTCAAGTTTTTTAATCTGCTTATTAAAATCTTCTACATGTTTACTGATTTTTTCTATGTGTTCTATTAATGAATGAGCTGGCTTTGTCATTTCCTCTTGTGCTCTGTGAAGTTTTGCTTCACACATTTTAAGGCTATGCTATTATATTGACAAGTTTGTTGTTTTACATTATCCTAGTGAATTGAAACTTTATTGCCATGAAGTAACTTGCTTCTTCTGCAGTGGTGCATTTTACAATAAAACCAAACGTGTCTGCCATAGCTAAACCATTTTTTTCAAATAAATAAATAATACTAAAAACATAAAGGTTAAGCCTGGTTGATGTGTCTCAGTGGTTGAATGTTGACCTAGGACCCAGGAGGTCACGATTCAATTTCCAGTCAGAGCACATGCCTGGGTTGTGGCTCAATTCCTAGTAGGGGCCATGCAGGAGGCAGCCAATCAATGATTTTCTCTCATAATTGATGTTTCTATCTCTCTCTCCCTCTCCCTTCCTCTCTGAAATCAACAAAAAATATGTTTAAGAGAAAAAAAACATAAAATTTAAGAAGATGGCTGCAGAGTAGATGGAAGCTACTCACACCTCCTTCTAGCTCCCAACCAAATTTACTGGTAAATTATAGAGCAATTAACCTGAATGACCAGCTGAACAGAATTATGATATCCAAGGATTTATAAAAAAAGATACACAAAGATTGTTAAGGAGGGTAGACACCTGAAGAGGGTTGACCCCTGAACTCAGGTGCTGGAGCTGAGAAACTGGAGTGAGCATTGGGTCTCATGCTGGGACTTCCAAACCAGAGCACCAGGGCCAAGAAAAGGAGCCTGCCATAGCATCTGGCAGTGAAAATCAGTGGGGGCTCTGTCTGCTGGAAAAAAGGAGGGTGTCAGCTAAAATCCCAGGTGCTCTCCTAAAGAGGCAACACACAGGAACTCGCTCTTAAGCACTCACCGGGGACTCTGGTAGAGGGAAGGAAACTCAGAGCATATGGGAGTCCTAAAGAGAATACCTAGGTGGCATGACTCCAGAGAGAGATCTGGAGGGTCATTTATCAAGGTCCCAATCCTGAGTCAACATCTCACACTGCATGCAGGTGTCACCTTCCAGGGTCAGGCACTCCTATTCTTATGGTACCAGCTGAGAGAGAGCACTAACCCTGCCCTCCAAATACTGGCAACACTACCCTGCTAAGCTTGAGTCCAGCAGAAACAACTATTGGCTGCACCCGACAGGGACATGAGGTGCATTATCTTTTTCTGGAGAACCTATAGCCAGAATTTCACATAGTAATTGAACTGTGTGACCTTGCACAGGAGACAATTTTTCTTCTGTCCTGCAGGTTAGGTACCTTTAGTGGGATCCTCTCGGAGCCTCCTGCCAGGGTCTCTGGCTGCACAGCTGCAGAGCTAGGGGGAGGCTTACAACTCACTCCCCTCCAAAGGCCAGCACAAATCCTATCAGAGGGCTGCCTCTATCTGCTCCTCCAAGTTGTGCAGGATCCATCCTGCTGGACTCAGTTCTGCAAGCAGAAGGTGGCTTCTCTCATAGCTGGAACATTCAGAGTGCATCCTCCTCAGACTCCAGTCCAGGGCTTGAGCAAGCATGGCTACAGAGCTAAGGAGAGGAGTGTAGGCGCCTTATGGGTCTAAGTTGTATAAGCTTCTAGATCACCTGAGCTAGGAGCTCCAGAAATGATTCCTATATAGGTTATATGCTCTTTCCTATTGTAGTTGAGTCTTGAATGCTGTTCACCCATTCACGGGTAGAGTTAACTCTCAACCTGACTGACTATACTAGTAAGGATATTACCTTGTTCACTGTGTATGAGTCACTGTTCAAGGGTCCTTGATCTTCTCCCTTGGCCCAGCTTCTGCCACCCCAATGGAAGGCTTTCTTGATCTGTTTACCCAAGCCCATGGGGCCCACTTCTGCCAAACTTGATCCTGCAGTGGGGACAGCTGGCTTCACCCAACCTGAACCTGTGGTTTGCATCTCCTTGGCGAGCTAACCTTGGAGATTTTGCAGGGACTAAATGATATGGCTCTGAAGTAGAGGCCACACTGTCCTCATTGAGTGCCTGACAGATGGATTCAGACCTCAGGAAAGCCTTCTAATTGTATTGATCTGCCCCTAGCCCAGAGCTTCAGGAAGCTAATCCTGGTGCAGAGTTTGGCCCCTTCCCCCACACCAGGGCCTAATAGACACAATCACAAACAGTGAATAGCGTGGTAGCTCCAGACAGGTAGTCCAAGGCCAGTTAGACACAATGTCTCACATTGACCTGCACTAGAGCTCTGGCCAAGGGTGGCACAAACCAACACAAGCAATTGTAGGCTTCAAACCACACCAGAGCTTGACCCAACTGGCTGCACAAAGAGTACAGAGAAACGGGAACCCTGGCAGACAAGAGACCATGCTAGAACAACTCTGCCTCAGAAGTCAGCCCTTGAACAGTGACTCATGCACAATGAACAAGGTCTATATTTATAGTCAGTCAGGCTGAGAATTAACTCTACCCATGAATGTGTGAACAACATTCAAGACCCAACTACAACAGGAGAGGGTACACAGCCCACACATTTCTGGAGCACCTAGCTCAGGTGACCTAGAAGATTACACAACTTAGACATGCAAGGCACCTACATCAGAAAGCCCTCATAACAAGCTTGGGAGTTATACTAGATCTACCTAATAAACAGAGACAAACACAAAAAGGCAGACAAAATGGGAAAACAAAGAAATATGCTCCTAATGAAAAAACAAACAAAAAAAGTTCCCAGAAGAAGAATTAAATGAAATGGAAACAAAAAAATATATCAGATGCAGGGTTTAAAACAATGGTTATAAAGATGCTCAACGACCTCAGGGGAAGAATGGATAATCTCGGGGAGAACTTTAACTAAGAGATAGTAAGCATTCAAAAGTACATAGATACCATAAAAAAGAACCAGACAGAAATGAATAATATAACATCTGAAATGAAGAATACAGTAGAATGAATCAAGAGCGAGTTAGATGAAACTGAGGATTGAATAAACAATTTAGAGGACAAGATAACAGTAAGTACCCAAACAGAGTATGAAAAAGAGTATAGCACGAGGGACCACTGCTACAACAGCAAACATAACAACATTGGCATCATAGCAGCAGAAGAGGTAAAAGAGAGTGCGGAAGCAATAGAGAGCCTGTTTAAAAAAAATAAAGGCTAAAAAGTTCCCTAACCTTGTGATGAGAAGTCACACAAGTTCAAGAAGCACAGAAAGTGTCAATCAAGATGAACCCCAAAGGCCCACACCAATACACATCATAATTAAAATGGCAAAGGTTAAAGACAAAGAGAGAATCATAAAAGGATCAAGGGAGAGTTAATTAGTTACCAACAAGGCAGCTACCTGATCTTTCAACAGAATCTCTTCAGGCCAGAAGGGATTGGCATTAAATATTTAAAGTGATGAAAAGCAAGAACCTACAACCAAGACTACTCTATCCAGCAAGGCTATCATTTAAAATTAAAGGTGAAATATCCCAGACCAAACACACACACACACACACACACACACACACACACACACACACAAAGCTAAAGAGGTTTATTACCACCAAACTGGCATTGCTAAAAATGTTAAAGGGCCTGCTTTAAGAATAAGAAGACATATAGAAATACATAGGCATAAAATAAAATGGCAATAAATAAGTACCTATCAATAATAACCATACATATAAATAGATTAAATGCTCCCATCAATAGACGTAGGGTAGCTTAATGAAAAACCAAATATGACCCATATACATGCTGTCTACAAGAGACACACCTCAGAACAGAACATATACACAGATTGAATGTGAAGGGGTGGAAAATAATATTCCATGCAAATGGAAACAAAAATAAAAGCTGTGGTAGCAATACTTATATCTGACAAAATAGACTTCAAAACAAAAGCCATATTAAGATACAATACATAATACTAAAGGGAGCCATCAAGAGGATAAAACCCTTGTAAGCATATATACACACCCAACATAGAAGCAACTGAATATATAAAGAAAATCTTAGTGGAAATTAAGGGAGACATTAACAGCAATATAATCATAGAAGGGGGTTTTAATACCCCACTGACATCAATGGATAAATCTTCCAGACAAAAAAAATCAACAAGGTAACAGCAACCTTAAATGACGCACTGGATTTAATGGATTTAATTGATTGTTACGGAACTTTCTATCCCAAAGAAGCAGAATAGAAGTTCTTCTCAAGTGCATGTGGGTCATTCTCAAAGATAGGTCACATACTAGGACACAAAATAAGTCTTAATAAATTCATGAAGATTGAAATCAGATCAAGCATCTTCTCTAAGCACAATGGTATGAAACTAGAAATCAACTACAAAAAAAATTGAAAACATTTAAACACATATAGACTAAACAGCATCCTATTAAACAATGAATGGGTTAATGATGAGATCATGGAAGAAATCAAGTTACCTGGAAACAAATGAAAATAAACACACACACACACACACACACACACACACACACACACCAAATATATAAAAGTGCAAAAATAGTTCTTAGAAGGAAGTTCATAGCATAACAGGCCAACCTTAAGAAACGATAAAATCTCAAATGAACAATTGAAACCTACACCTAAAAGTACTAATTTTAAAACAACAAACAAAGCCCAGAGTTAAGTAGGAGGAAAGGAATAATAAAGATCAGAGCAGAAATAAATGACAAAGAGACAAAAACAATGCAAATCATCAATAAAACCAAGAGCTGGTTTTTTGATATGATAAATAAGGTTGAGAAATCTTTAAAAGCAAGATGACCCAATAAATAAAATAAAAAAATGAAATGGAAAAAGTAACAACTGACACCACAGAAATACAAAGGATTGTAAGAAAATGCTATGGACAACTATATGCCAACAAACTGGACAAACTGGGCAAAACAGATACATTCCTAGAAACATACAATCTTCTAAAACTGAATTAGGAAAAATAAGAGAACATGAATAGACCAACTACAATTAAAAAAATTGAAGCAATAATAATAAATAAAAACCTTTGAGTAAATAAAAGTCATGGACCAGATGGCTTCACAGGTGCATTTTACCAAATATTCAAAAAGAAGTAACACTTACCCTCCTCAAAGTATTCCAAAAAAATTCAAGAGAATGGAAGGCTTCCAAGCTTTTTTTATGAGCTTACGGAATTATCCTTATTCCAACACCAGAAAAGGACTCTATAAAGGAAGAAAATTATGTACCAATATCTCTGATGAACATAGGTGCTAAAATTCTCAACAAAATATTGAAAACCAGATCCAGAAATACAAAAAGATGATACCCAATGATAATCTGAAATTTATTTCTAGGATACAAAATTGGAACAATATCTGCAAATCAATTAATGTGATAAACTACATAACATATGAAGGATAAAGATCACATGATTATATCAACAGCTGCAGAAAAAGCATTCAACAAATAGAGCATCCATTTATAATAAAAATTTTCAGCAAAGTGGGAATGGAGGGATCATACAGTGAAATAATTAAAGTCATATATGACAAACTTACAGCCAATATCATATTCAATGGGCAGAAACTAAAATCATTTCTCTTAAGATCCGGAACAAGAGAGGGCTATCTTCTTTCACCACTTGCATTCAACATTGTACTAGAAGTCCTAGCTACAGCAATCAGGAAAGAAGACAAAATTAAAGGCATCCAAATTGGAAAGGAGGAAGTAACACTGTCATTATTTGCAGATGACATGATATCATACACAGAAAACCATAAAAACTCCAACAAAAACTATTAGGTTTAACCAATGAATTTGGCAAAGTAGTAGGATAAAAAATTAATATCCAGAAATTGGTGGCATTTTTATACACCAATAATGATCTCTCAGACAGAAATACTAAAAAGCAATCCCATTTACCATGGCAACAACAACAAAAAAAATAAGATACCAAGGAATAAATGTAACCAGGGGCATAAAAGACCTGTATTCAGCCCTAACTGGTTTAGCTCAGTAAATAGAGCATCAGCCTGTGGACTGAGGGGTCCTGGTTTTGATTCCAGTCAAAGGCACATGTCTGGGTTGTGGGCTCAATCCCCAGTAGGGGGCATGCAGGAGGCACCAATCAATGATTCTCATCATCGATGTTTCTCTCTCTCTCTCTCTCTCCCTTTCTCTCTGAAATCAATATATATCCTGTATTCTAAAAACTAGTACATTGAAAAAGGAAATAGAGGAAGACAAGCAAGTACAAGCATATACTGTACGATGTTCATGGATTGGAAGAATTAACATCATTAAAATACTTTGCCTTTTGTTGTCCATTTCTTTTGCTGTGCAGAAGATCTTCAGTTTGATATAATCCCTTTTATTTATTTTTGCCTTTACCTCCCTTGCCTTTGGGATCAAGTCCATATAATG
>NW_005876041.1:0-10717 GCF_000147115.1 Myotis lucifugus | reverse complement strand
CCGGGGCCCCCGGACCCCAGGAAGGCCCAGGCAGCGGGCCTGCAGGGCGGGGGCCCCCAGCACCCTATGACGGAACAGGTTGGTTCCTGGCCCTGGAATCAAAAGGCAAGGACGGCGGCCTCCTTCCCCTGAAACCGTTGCTCTGCCCCGGCTGCGGGGCGGCGGGCTCCTTGCACGGCCCGCCCGGCTCAAGACCCCCTCCGGGAGGCGGCAGAGCTGTGCCCCGGGTCCCTGCCCCGGTTCCGTGTTAATTCTGTATTTATTTGAAAGTGGGACTGGAAGCGGCGTCAAAGTGAGGCTAAAGTAATTAGGGCTCCTGCTGATGGATCGCACGGGAGGGACGGAGGGTCATTTATTACCGAGTCACTTGCCGGAAAGGTTAGAGGCTGAGAAGTAATTATTTTTCCTCGCTCCCCCCGCATCCCCCCGCCCCATCCTCTCCGCAGCGGGGACCATGCCCCCCACTGCCCTGCCCCAGGGGCCTCCGAGCAGCTCACCTACCCCCCTCCTCTCGTTTGTTCCCTCCCTGGCTCAGGTCCCAGGAAGGGGACGCGCTAACTTGCTGTGGGCCCAGCCCGTGCGGGCCGAGGGACCCCAAGGCAAAGTAGCAGAGGGAAAGCCGCACGGGCAGCGGCACAGCAGGTGCCAGGGCCCTGGGTGGGACCCGCTGGCAGCCTGCAGGCTGGGGCGGGGGAGTGGGGCCAGAGAAGGGAAGGACAGAGGCCAGGCTGTGGGGTGAGGAAACCTGTGACCCACCCACTCCCCTCACCTGGTCCAGGTGGGTTTTCAAAAGCACAAGACTCCCCCCAAGCCTCCACACCTGCCCCAGCCCAGCCCAGCCCTGCACTGGCCTCCTGCTCCCTCCCGTAGCTGCACGGCTCACCTCTGGGCTGCCATGGCGATAGGAAGTGGCAGCAGCCAGGGGCTCAAACAGAAGAGGGAATTTGCCTCCTAGAGCTGAGCCACCTGGGATGGATCTGGCTTCAGGCACGGCTTGATCCAGGGCTCACATGTTGTCACCAGCATCCCGTCTGGACTCTGATTTTTCTGCAATGGCAGGTTTACCCTCAGGCTCCAGAAACTGCCTGAGGATTTGCATTTCCACCCAAGATAAAGTAACAAGGACTAGACTTCTCATCCCATCCAAAACAAATGTGATACATCACATAAACAAACTGAGAGACAAAAATCACATAATCATATCAATCGATGCAGAAAAAGCATTTGACAAAATCCAACACCCTTTCTTGATAAAAACTCTCAGCAAAGTGGGAATAGAGGGATCTTACCTCAACATAATAAAAGTCTTATATGACAAACCTACAGCCAACATCATACTCAGTGGGCAAAAACTAAATCCATTTCCCCTGCAAACAGGAACAAGACAGGGATGCCCACTTTCACCACTCCTGTTTGACATAGTACTAGAAGTACTAGCCACAGCGATCAGACAAGAAGAAGAAATACAAGGCATCCAAATTGGAAAAGAAGAAGTAAAACTGTCCTTATTTGCAGATGACATGATACTATACATACAAAACCCTAGAGACTCCATTAAAAAAAATACTAGAGCTAATAAATGAATTTGGCAATATAGCAGGATACAAAATTAACGCCCAGAAATCTATGGCATTTTTATACACCAATAATGAACTCACAGAAAGAGAAATGAAAAAAAAAATCCCATTTACCATTGCACCAAAAAAACTTAAGATACGTATGAGTAAACTTAACCAAGGAGATAAAGGACCTGTACTCAGAAAACTCCAGGACACTGAAAAAAGAGACAGAGGAAGACATAAACAAATGGAAGAACATCCCATGTTCATGGATTGGTAGAATCAACATCATTAAAATGTTCATACTACCTAAAGGAATCTATAGATTCAATGCAATACCTATTAAAATACCAATGGCATATTTCAAAGATCTAGAACAAACTCTCCAAAAATTCATCTGGAATAAAAAAAAGGCCCCGAATAGCCACAGCAATCCTGAGAAAGAAGAATAAAGTTGGAGGGATCACAATACCAGACATCAAACTATATTACCAAGCCACGGTCCTCAAAACTGCCTGGTACTGGCACAAGAACAGACAATAGACCAATGGAACAGAATAGAGGACCCAGAAATCGACCCAAGCCATTATGCTCAATTAATATTTGACAAAGGAGGCAAGAACATACAGTGGAGTCAAAACAGCCTCTTCAATAAATGGTGCTGGGAAATTTGGTCAGATACATGCAAAAAAATGAAACTAGACCACCAATTTACACCATACACAAAAACAAACTCAAAATGGCTAAAGGACTTGAATGTAAGACGGGAAACCATAAAAATCCTATAAGACTCCGTAGGCAACAAAATTATAGACATATGTCATAGCAATATCTTTACAGACACAGGTCCTAGGGCAGGAGAGACCAAGGAGAAAATGAACAAATGGGACTACATCAAAATAAAAAGCTTCTGCACAGCAAAGGAAACCATCAACAAAGCAACAAGAAAGCCCACTGCACGGGAGAACATATTTGCCAATGTTATCACCGATAAGGGTGATCCATATTTTGATTGGATCGTTTATCTTCCTTTTGTTAAGTTGTATGAGTTCCCTATAAATGTTGGAGATTAAATCTTTTTTTAAAAAATATATTTTATTGATTTTTTTACAGAGAGGAAGGGAGAGGGAGAGGGATAGAGAGTTAGAAACATCGATGAGAGAGAAACATCGATTCAGCTGCCTCTTGCACACCCCCCACTGGGGATGTGCCCGAAACCCAGGTACATGCCCTTGACCAGAATCGAACCTGGGACCCTTCAGTCTGCAGGCCGATGCTCTATCCGCTAAGCCAAACCAGCTAGGGCTGGAGATTAAATCTTAAATAAGATTTGGAATCAGCCTAAGTGCCCATCAGCAGATGAGTGGATTAGAAAACTGTGGTACAGCCCTAACCGGTTTGGCTCAGTGGATAGAGCGTGGGTCTGCGGACTGAAGGGTCCCAGGTTCGATTCCGGTCAAGGGCATGTACCTGGGTTGCGAGCACATCCCCAGTAGGGAGTGTGCAGGAGGCAGCTGATCGATGTTTCTCTCATCGATGTTTCTAACTCTCTATCCCTCTCCCTTCCTCTCTGTAAAAAATCAATAATTATATATATATATATGACTGTGGTACATCTACACAATGGAATACTACACTGCTATAAAAAAGTAATTCTTACCATTTGCAGCAGCATGGGTGGAACTGGAGAGCATTATGCTAAGTGAAATAAGCCAGTCAATGAAGGAAAAATACCACATGATCTCACTCATTCATGGATAATAAAGACCATTATAAAACTTATGAACAAAAATAGATACAGAGGCAGAGCTGCCTCACACAGATTGTCAACTACAGCGGGAAGGCCGGGGAGGGTTGGGGGGTGGGAGGGGAGGGTAAGAGATCAACCGAAGGACTTGCATGCATATAAGCATAACCAATGGACGTAAGACACTGGTGGGTAGGGGAGGCCAGGGGATTGTCAAGGGCGGGGGAAAAAAGGAGACATATGTAATACTCTTTGTAATACTTTAAGCAATAAAACAATTTAAAAAACAAAACAAAAAAACAACAATAAACAAACAAAAAAAAACACTCTGCTGTCTCACACTCTTAGTAAGGTTATTAACAAGGGGTGGCATCTTCATTTTCCTTGGGCCCTGAGGATCACGTAGCTAATTCTGTGTGGAAAAGTCACAAGAATGAAAATAGATGTTGCCTCCCACAGCTGGGCAAGAAGACACTTCAGTAACCGTCCAGTGGAAATGGACTGCAGGACCATCACGGCAGGTGACAGAGTGGCCCCGTGCTTCCTGGCCTCACACCGATGACACGACCCCGTGACCCTGCAGGCCGCCCGCTCAGGCTGGCCATCTCCACCCCGTGAACTGGTGCCAGACTGGGCAGGTGCCTGCGCATGGACAGCTCTCCTCAGCTGTGTTCGTGTGAAGAAGCTGGTGGGCCGCTGAGTAAGACGAGACCCTGACTGACGTCCCCATCGCCCTGGTGGCAGCCAGCCCACCGCCAGGAGCAGCCTCTGACGGAAACCGCCGGAGAGGAGGAGCTCCGGGCTGCGGGCGGTTGTAACACGGCGGCAGGTAAAGACCGTCAGCAACTCCCGCATCCCAGCCCCACCTGTGGGTTTTCACTTGCTCATCTGACTCCCAGCTTTAACATGTTAGGTCCGTGGTCAGCAAACTGGGGCTCGCGAGCCACATGCGGCTCTTTGGCCCCTTGAGTGTGGCTCTTCCTAAGCCTTAGGAGTCCCCTAATTAAGTTAATAACAGTGTACCTAGCTATAAAGTTTAAGTTTAAAAAATTTGGCTCGCAAAAGAAATTTCAATCGTTGTACTGTTAATATTTGGCTCTGTTGACTAATGAGTTTGCCGACCACTGGTCTAGACGAGTCTCAACTGGGCTGACTGGGCCCTTCAAGTCTCCGCCACGTATCTGTTCCATGCCAGTAGCTACCTCAGGAACGTCCTCATGGAGATGACAGAAGCACAAGAAGAGCAAGGCCTCTCGAGTTGTAGACTTAGAAGCACCACACTTGCACTTCTGCCTCATTCTATTACCCAAAGCCAGGCACATGGTCAAGTCCAGAGACAGAGGCAGAGGACACTTCAAAGTTAATGCCCAAGGGGGTGGATGCAGAGACGGTAAAAGATCATTCAACCCATCAGCAAGACCTATCAATTCTACCTTAGAAGTACTTTCCACACCTGTCCAATACTCCTTCTGTCTTATTGCTACCAGCACTTCAGTTCACCATGATCTCTTACCTATCACCACCTGACGGCTCTGTCCAAATCTTTCCTGTCCGTTCCTTCTCAGACCATTCTCAACGCAGCAACGAGCATCAACTTAAAAAGAAAACCTGCTCTGACCACTCATTGAATTAAGTCTGCCAAACGGTTTCCTATTGTTCTCAGGATAAAGTGAAAATCCTGACGAAGGCCTGAATTGTTTTCCATTTTCAATGGAGGGGGGGTTGTTTTGAAGCAAATAGATGAACCGGGTGAAAGGGAGAAAGAGAGTGAAGACGGAGTGTGGGAAAGAGGCTTTGTCATGACTTCCACGTGAGGACAGTCTGGGACCCCTGTCCCCAACCTCATCTCCTTCCATCCTCTCTTTCACTTTATGGTTGGAACACATCCCAATTCCCCAACTTGTACACGATTTCAAGCCTCCCGAGTCTTATGTGGTCTGCTCTGGAAGAACTGCAATAATAAATCAGAGATTAGGATGAGATAATAAGTCGTCGATATACCCATAGCTCTCCCAATATGCTCTCTTGATGTTCTCACCATCTTTTCATCCAGATAAACATGTACACGTGGTTATGCTGGGTGAGGTGAGAGTAGGATGCAGGTGTGACAACACATTGGAGAGGTTTTTGAGCCTGAGTCTGAGATACAACTGTTCAATGGGCTTTGCGGAGAGGAAATCCAAGAGGATGAGGTCCGAGGAATGGGATGGAAAACATACACACGGTGCAGCTTCTTCCCTAAGTGAGGCAACTTGCCCTCTGGAAAAGGACCATAAGCCAAGACTTTCTTCCAGACCGAGGCTGACCAGACGCCTTTAGTCCACAGGGAGTTCTCCTGTGATTCCTTCAGAGTCTGAGAAGGCTTCTCAGGAGCCAGGCACACATCACCTCATTCCCTGTCTCTTCTCCCCAATTTTCTCGGGGGAATATTTCTGGATATTAGAGACATGGAAAGAAATGACATATTCTCCTTTTCTCTCTCCTCATGTAGGGATTTCACAATGTAACTACAGGGGCAGGGGCCCTGTCGAATTCTTTCTCTCTCAGTGATCAACAAGAGGCAAATGTGAGGCTTCAACCTCAACAAGTGGTCTCAGTTGTATCTACCAGAAAAAAGCAGGTGATTGAAATTCTCTACTTTAGGCCCTAAAAAAAAAGAGAGAAGAGTGCAGATTGGTTTGGCTCAGTGGATAGCGCTTCGGCCTTGCGATTGAAGGGCCTGAGGTTCAAATGCAGCCAAGGACGAGAGAGAGAGAGAGAGAGAGAAAGGGGGGAGCACTGCTGGGGAGGAGGGAGGGAAGGAGGCGCAAGACACAAATTGAAACTTTGGACTTGAAAACTATGAGGTCTCACGTGGAAAACACGCCAGTGGCATTAAAGGCGATTCCGATTCGTGGGAGAAGAAAAGATTCCTGAGCTCGAAGGCGAGTAACAGAAGCTGCCCAGACGAGAAACAGAACAGAAAATGTTTTGTCGTAAAAATGATCGTTGGCGCTGGCTGCTGTGGCTCAGCTGGGTGAGTGTTGGCCCACGAACCAGGAGGTCTCGGTTTGACACCCAGTTGGGGCACATGCCCGGGTTTCGGCTCGATCCCCAGTACGGGGCGTGCAGGAGGCAGCTGATCAATGATTCGTTCTCATCGTTGATGTCTCCATCCCTCTCTCCCTCTCCCTTCCTCTCTCTAAAAACGTAATTTTATTAAAAAAAAAAAGACCATTGGCTGTCCGTGAGACAACTCCCAGTGGCCTAATGCATGCGCGACTGGAGCTCCTGAGGGAAGTGGGGAGAGACAAACTATGGGAAGAAGTTTGGCTGAAAATTCACGAATTCTGGTGAAAACTATGAACTCATGGATAAAAGCTCAATCAAACGCAAGAAACAGGAACAAAACCGCAAGCGGCACGTCGTAGTGAAGCTGCGTAGAAGCTGTGACAGCGAGTCTGAGAGCAGTCAGGGCAGAGGGATGTGCAGACAAGGGCAGGGGTTCTCGCCGGCACGACGGGGGGAGGGGGGGCATCGGAAAAGCACGGAGAACCCGTCAACCTGGAATTCTGCACCCGGCACAGCACCCTTCCCGTCTGCCGGTGGAACAAAGGTGTTTCCAGACCACAGACAGGAGCTCAGCAGCAGCCCTGCCCCAGGGAGGGGGGGAGGGGGGGACGTCCTTCCAGCAGGAGAGGGTCGGACAGACAGAGTGACGGGGGAGGTGGGGGACGTCCCTCCAGCAGGAGAGGGTCGGACAGACAGAGTGACGCTGCGGCAGCGAGAAGCCGGGACTGCCCCGAGGTGGTGAGCAGGCGACGGTTTCTGCGTTCCCTGCGTCCATTTCAGTGACGGAGTGAACACAGGTGGGAACAGGCACTGGCGCCTCTAACACGCGTGGAAGCGAACGGATTCCAAACCATCGCCAACACCCTCGCCCAGTGGTTCTCAGCCTCGGCTGCACATTAGAATCACCTGGGAACCTTTTAAAAATCCTGATTTCTGGGCCTCATCCTCCGGAAATTCTGTTTCTTTGTGATGGGGTGGGGCCACAACATGAGTAACAAAGAAACAGAATTTCCCGAGGACGAGGCCCAGACATCAGGATTTTTAAAAGATTCCCAGGTGATGCTAATGTGCAGCCAAGGTTGAGAACCACTGCGCTAGGAGGAGCAGCGCTAGGAGGAGCAGGGGCTGTGCAGCGGCGACCGCGAGGTTCTCGTGCAAACGCCGCCCGGGCTGCGTGTCGGTGGCCTGGCTGCGACGTCACAGCAGAGTGTGAGATGCCGCATCGAGGAAGGGGGCGCAGAGGGGGGTCACGGCAGGGCTTCCTGTAGCTGCGTGTGAATTTACAATGACCTCAACATTAAAAGTTCAAGTACGTTTTTTTAAATTAAAAAATCAATAAAGGCAATTGGGAAAAGCCATGATGAACAAAACATCTAAGTTTGAAGTAAAGACGGATATGGACGAGGAAAACTGTCAGAGAGAGAGAGAGAGAGAGAGAGAGAGAGAGAGAGAGAGGGTGCATGTGGGGTGCCTCGCAGCAGACACGGCAGGAGGGCCTGCATCTGGCCGCCCCCCCGCCCCCCTCAGGGCCCGGCTCCCGGTGACATCCTCTGCGCCAGCAGGTCCCTTGGCTGGGGCTGCACCTCCTGGTGGGAGGGAGGTTCTGGGGGGCAGATGGCCGAGCTGCTGGGCCTGGGCCCTGAGGGCGGTGGATCAGGGGGGCAGGGGGCTCCCCTCGGCGGCTTTGCTCACCTGCCCTCTTTCCGGTCTGTAGAACGGGCACGTGTATCACCGCCCCTCGCAGGCGCCTGTGGGAGCTGCTCCTGCTGGGCCAGGCCCTTTCCTGGGGGACCCACCCCCCCACCCCCACCCATGGCTGTGCGCACGGAGCCTCCCCCTGCCTGGAGGCCCGGCTGCCAGGCCCTGGGTGAGGAGGGGCAGGGAGGGTGCCCTGTGACGGGACATCCTTGGGCTCCGGGGAGGCGCAGGGCAGCCGGGAAGAGGGCAGCCGGGGTGGGCAGGGCGGAGGTGCCTCCCTCCATCTCACGCACCGCGCCCAGCGGCGCTGTCTGTCTGTCTGTGCGGGCGCCTGCCCACCGTAGCTGGCGGGGCTGCAGAGCGCGCAGCTGTTTGCCGGGCTTGTCAGGAACCAAACGCGTCACTGTTTAACGATCGAGCCGCCTAATGAATATTGGGCCAGATATTTTCGAGGCCTGTTCCGACTGATTACTCGGAGAGCTGAGTGCGTCTCCCAATTACCCAGGCAATTAGGCGACTAATTAAACACTTACCCTCCGTTTCATAAACAGGCGCGCGCGGGTGGGAGCGGGAGCTGGCTGGGCGCCTGCGTGATGCCGGGAGCCCACGCACGCACACGCACCGCCGGGGGGCAGGGGCGGCCGGCGGGCAGACAGGCCAAGGATCCGTCCAGATCCGCCCGGACACCGTCCGGTCTCCTCGGCCCTGTCGGCGGCCCTGCTCCAGGAGGCCCGTGACCTGCCCGGCCCAGAGCGCCTCTGCTCGCTGACCGGGTCCTGCCCCGCCCGCCGCCCGCCGCCCGCCGCCCGCTGCCCACTCCCGGCCGCCCGCTCCCGGCCGCACTCTGCTGCTCGGAGGGGCAGGGCCAGCCGCCCAGCCTCTGGCCTCCCAGCCCCTCCGCCTGCCCCGCGAGCCTGATTCCTCTGGAAGATCCACCGCCCAGGGCAGGTCTGGTGGCTTTTTGTTCTTTAAATATATTTTTATTGATTTCAGAGAGGGAGGGAGAGAGAGAGAGAGAGAGTCATGGATTGGCTGCCTCCTGCACGCCCCACACCAGGGATGGAGCCCAAAATCCAGGCATGGGCCCTGACCGGGAACTGAACCGTGACCTCCCGGGCCATGGGTCGGCGCTCACCGCTGATGGCTTTAAAGCATGCCCGGCCGTGCCTTCCGTCCATCTCTCCCGGGATCTGCGTCCACCTGCGGGAGAGGGGGCGCTCTCCCTCCCGGACGGACAGCGCGTGGACAGGAAGGCCCGGACCGCCAGCTGCAGGGACAGGCGCTCGTGCCCGCCCCGCCCCACAGACGGGCGACTTCAGTCAACGGACGAGCCGTGCCTCCCAGCCCGGAGGCCCCGTCACCCTTGACCTCTCCCGCCTGTCTGTCCAGATTCCCTCTCCCTGTCATGTCACCGCCACTGGACTCGGGCCACCTGACCCTGCGCGGCCTCACCTTCCCGCGTCACATCCGCAAAGACCTTTGTTCCTAACGCGGCCACCCTTGCAGGCAGCCGGGTGCAGACTCGCGTGTCTTTGGGGCACACGATTCAGCCCCCAACAGCCACCGCTGCACTGGGCACCCCGGGGCCCGGGCGTGCCCTCTCTGAGCCTCGGTTTCCCTCGCAAGGCTGAGGGGAGCAGGCCCTGGTCCCTTTCTGAGCTGCCAGGAGCCCTGAGCCCAGCCCGATTTCCCACTCAGCCTGGGTCCCCGCCAGCCTCTGCCCTCTCAGAACATTCGTCTCCTAGACCCGAGGTTAAGCCCTGAGGTAGCCTCGTGTCCAGCCTGGAAAACGTGACCGTCCTGCGCCTCTGCGGCCGAGCGAGGCTCAGGCCCTGGAGAGGCCGCCTAGGGGCCAGGGAACAGAGGGCTGGTCGAGCAGGGATCACCTCAGCCTCCTCCTCCAGGGAGAACACCTGGATTTCCTCCACGCTACCCTGACCCCTCCATCCCGTTCTCTGCCTGTGGGAGCGGTTCAGGCCTCTCACCCCAGCCTCCAGGGCCTCGGGACCACGGCCAGCACCCAGCCCCTTTGCTTTCCTGCGTCCAGGCTTTTTAAAATCACTGAGGCTTTGTTTTTATTGATGAGAGAGAGAGAGAGGGAGAGAGAGAGAGATCCATCGGTTGCCTCCTGTATGTGCCCCGACTGTGGATCGAACGTGCAGCCTTTTGGTGCACGGGGTGATGCTCCAACCCACTGAGCCGCCCGCCCGGCCAGGCCCTGCGTCTAGGCTTCTGCTCAGCCAGGCCACTTGCCCAGAGGCCTCTGCAAGCTGCCACAGAGGGTGCTGGGCCCCAGCGAGGAGCTCCCCGGTGTAAGCCTGGCACTGGGCGGCCGGCTGGGCACAGGCCTCCTGGGACAGTCCGGCCCGGAGCCTGCCTCGGCCTGATTCCTGGCTTGCCCCATCTTCCCCTTCTGGGACTGGGGGCTCCTGGGGCTGTGGTCAGAGCTCGCCCACAGGCCAGGGAGCCAGGAACCCGAGACTGGACCCGATTCCCATCTACCCCCCGGGCCCGAGCCCCGCTCTGCCTGCCCGCCCAGCCCTGGGCCTCGGAGGGAAGCCCAGCCAGACAAAGGCCCTGTGTCGGCCCAGCTGGCGAGGCCGTATTTCTGGCGGCCGGGAGTTTAGGAAAACAGGGCCGTGGGTCCAGGGTGCGCGGGCGG
>NW_005876040.1:1535-10817 GCF_000147115.1 Myotis lucifugus | reverse complement strand
GGAGGAAGAAAAGAGAAAAATCTCCCATCCAAGTGTCAAGAAATTTTGCTTTCTTTCCTTTAAAAGAAACATATTTCTTTCTTTTCTTATCTATGCAATAAAATATAGCCATATGGCCCGGCCACGTGGCTCAGTGGTTGAGCATCAACATACGAACCAGGAGGTCACAGTTCAGTTCTGGGTCAGGGCACATGCCTGGGTTGTGGGCTTGATCCCCAGTAGGGGGCATGCAGGAGGCAGCCAATCAATGATTTTCTCTCATTGTTGATGTTTCTATCTCTCTATCCCTCTCTCTTCCTCTCTCAAATTCATTTTTAAAATATGTTACAAAATAGCTATATGAATGCTTAAAATCTAATTTATTGTTCTTACTTGTAGGCAGCAGAGTAAAGATGAGCCCAGAATCTGCAGCCAGACTCTCTGGGCTCACTCCAGGCAGACCTCCATCACTGCATTGGAAACTTAGGCAAATTTCTGGACCTTTCTGTGCCTCAATTATCTCACCTCTGAGGTGAGGATTAATAAATAGAGCTATTCCATTGGTTTGATGAGGGTTGAATCAATAAATATATGCAAAGCAGGGCCTGGCACATGATCAGCCATGACAAACCTGAACCTGGCCCCTACCCTGACCCCTATCTTGACACCTAAGTGGCTACCTAAGCTGTTGACACCAATGCAGACCTAACTGGCCCCATAACCTTCACTGTAATGTGGTATGAATGCAGCAAGGCTTCTGGTCACCATAACCCCAGGTAGGCTCCCCTGACCACAGCAGACCATCTCCAACAGCTACCAGCTAGCTCACCACAGCGCAAAGAAGTCCAGTTAAGTACCCAGGGGCTCAAGTCATTGTGACTTTAAACAATTTTGGGGTGGAATATCAGTTTCCTGAAACATGGACTTTCTAAAGACGATACTATACTTTAAAAAATTGTTAAACCCTTTCATATTATGAACATTTTCCTTCGTTTTTCATATATGTTGCAACTGTTTTGCCAATAATTTGTTTGAATTCTTAAATAATAGTATTGAACATATTGAAGATTTTATTTGTAGCAGCTAAATTAATAAATATTCTTTTGTGGCTTGCCATTTTAGTGACATACATGGTTGACCCATGATTGTAAGAAACAATTGTTCATAATTTCTTCAATGCATATTACATTTATTTTAAGAAATATTTTTAGAAGTAAATTAGATTCATTTATAATGTATATTGAACTTTTTAAAGAAAATATTTTTTAAAAAATATTTTTTCTTACTTCTTTCAATGCATACAAGATACATTTTTTTTTTAATTTGGTCACTAGAATTTCTCTTAATGAGCTAAGTGCAGTAGGAATTTACCTAATTTTTTAAAAATATCTAGCCAGTTACAGCAACAATATTAATTTATTAAATCCATGTTTCATTAATTATTAAAAATGTCATTGTCACTATATGCAGATTTTTTATATATTCAGATCCTGGTCAGGAGTGTCTATCCAGATCTATTGATTTGTTTCTCTGCTTCTTCTTTTCAAGTGTTTTAACTAATGTAAAATTTTTCTACATTCTAATGTCTAGTCAAATCGGTGCCCTGCTCCTATTCTCCCCATTTTCAGAATGATCTTGGTTATGTTTGCATGATTCTTTTCCAAAAAAAACTTTTAGCTTCCATTTTACTTTCTGAAATGACACCAAACAAACTCCTATAGACACTGCAATTTGAATGACTTTGAACTTTTAAACTAATGTAGGAAAAACAATTCCTTTACAAAAGTGAATTTTTGTTCTATAGTCAAATATGTTTTTCCAGTGACTTCCATAATTCAATCAAAATGCCATAAGTTGGAGCCAAATAGGACCTACTTCATCCAATCTTGACTATGTTTGGAGATGGATTTAGGAAAGAGTCTGAAACTCAGCCTATACTATATAACCCATTCTGTGAAAATTAGGCTGGTCAAAGATTTCTCTAATAATATTTTTGGCAGTAAAGGGTTGGCCAAGTAATTTATAAAATGAAGTACAATGTTATATATTGGAGAAATATTTTAAAAATACATTGTGCCATAGGAAAACACTGCTTCTGTTCAGCATGAAGCTAATACTGACTCCACCAGTGACTTGGATTTCACTGAACCAGCCACTCTTTGCCACTTGACTCCCATTAAGAACAACAGTTTACTTTTGTCAAGAGGTTGTGTGGGGTTTGGCTGGGCCGGCAGCTGGAGGGCTGGAAACTGATCATAACTGAAGAGCCACTGGCCAGCAGTGACTCCACTTTCCAACTACTAGTAACTGAGCTAACCAGCCATGGGGTCTTCTATACCATTTTCTTCTTATTCTTTGTATATCACCTAAAATGTTCTAAAATAGGAATGGATGCTCAACTCCTTGGATCCCTATTCACATTTGTTCAGAAATGTAGAGTTCAATAGATTCCATGGAGTGCCTAGTGAAACATTTTTTAAATGTTAGTTGTTGGAATCAGAAGAGTAAAACGTGCTTATTTTAACAATTCAAACAATAGTTGCTGTGATAACTCGCACAATAAAGAAGCATCTGAATTAATGGAAAGACTGCTGTACACCTGATTTAGATGCAGGAGCACATACACACATAAAGATGGGGATTTTCTGTGGATTTCACTTCAGGAGAGCAGAGGAGGAGCCACAAAATATGTATGTAAATGGGAGGACAACTGGCAGCAGTGAACTGTCTGCCTGGTCCCTCACCTCATTTTTGTGCAGAGCTGAGGCAGCGAACTTCATTTATCACAATGCAGGGCAACACTTCAATAGCCCCTTAAATAGAAAATCTTTCATGGCATCTTTCTAAATTTTTAGAACAAGTTTGCATTATCTGCTTTCAAAGAATTATACAGTCAATCAATAGGCAGTTTTTAATTCCTGAATCATACCTCCAGTCTGGGAAAATACTGAAGAGAAACAAAAGTATAGTCCCTGCCAGTGAGATACGGAGAACACCTTAGTCTCCAGCCTTTCTTCTTTTAGTCTGACCAGACCCCCCAAAGCTCCCCTTATCCTTTTCAGCCACAGGACCCAGGAGATCTGTTGTCTCTCCCATTCATGTGGTTTAAAAGCAAACAAACAAATAAACAAAAACTACAAATAGAACCCTAACCGATGGATTGGCTCAATATCCTTACCTATTGTAGATGTTAGGTTGATGCTTTGTCTTTGAGCTGTTGCATAAAGACATAATGTACCTGATGATCATTGAAATTGCATTCACATAACATCTAATTTATGCAGATTTAAACATATAATGTGAAATCAACCAGAACTTCCTCAAGTTGAGGAAGAAATACACTTACAAGGATTAACAATTCCTTATACAATACCTAGCTCCTTGTTATGTAATAGGCATGTACCTCATTATAATACTGAAGTTTGAAAAAGGGCAAAGAAAACTAGTGTCCATTTTTCAGCATTTGTGGCTGAGAGCCTTGGGCAGAACATGTGGGACCAGTGAGGAGATGCTGGGCCCCTGAGGGAGAGGGGTCTGCCCACCCATGCTGACAACTGAGTGCCTTGTCTTGCTTCCTCTGTATTGAAATCAGGCCTGAATGAAGTACAGGCCTGCAGAGCAAAGGGCCCAGTGTTCTGACAACTGCATGTCGCATGGCCAGCAGTGATACTGCACATCCTGGTGTCAGCACTTCTGCATTGCCAGGAGGAAGAGTGAGAACACCGCTCTTTAAATATCAGGCTCAGAAGATCATTAGGCCGTCAGCCCATCTTAGTAAAGAACAAACATGCTTTTCCCAAGGAAAGACAAAGGCTTCCTCTTAGGATCGGCCATTTAAGACTTTCATTGTGGGGAATCTCCATTATCCCACCTCATAAATGCTGGCTTCTGAAATCCAATGGAAGCTAATTGCTGAAAGCCTCACTGCCATTTCAATAATGTTACAGAAACGATCTCGGCGTCTACGCCCAGCGTACAGGGACAATTAGGCTAGGTTTGGACAGATAAAACGCAAGACACACAAATGTAAGCAGAAGCCTTCACAGGAGACCAGGGAAGAGTCTCCAAACCAAAGTACTACTTCCTATCCCACCTTCTGGCTGCGTTTCTCTTCTTCTTTTCTTTGTTTTCATAATTTAGCATGAGTATAATACAAGTGATCTTGGAGAAAAAAATCAAAAGGTTGAATAAATTTGATCAAAAACATGAATGAATACCAGATGCATCTCTCCCTTTCCTCCCTCTCTCCCTCTCTATGCCTCCCTCCTTCCCTTCAACTCCCTCTCAGCTTTCGAAGGACAGTGGTGGCAGTAAAGGAACCATTCAGTGCTGGAAGCCTGGCAAGCAGGTATTGGCTTCCCAGATGGGAGACACAGCTCTGACAGCTGCTGATGACCAGAACCACATGTTGCCTGCCTCACAGTTTCTCTCAGACCTGGCACTGCCACTAATATTTCTTTCCCAACGAAGACTTCTGTACTGTGTTGAGCTGAGGCCTGAAACAGTCTGGGGGAAAAAACTGATTACTTTTAAAAAGATAAAGGCAGCTATCTTTTGTTTCAGTGCCATAAATTCACCTTTCAAAAACAGGTGGCAGTCACTAACGGCTGCAATTTCTCTTTTTCTAGCCAAAGATGAATCCTAAACTCAACAGCCAAACTTAATTGAAAAACATAGACTTCATTTCATTTTGAACTTGAAAGATTTATTATAGAAACAGGTAATCTCCTCTGTTGTAGTGAAACCCATATATATCCAGATGTTGGAGAATTTCAAGGCTGATATTTTGAGACTTTCAAATCAGGAACTTATGGGGTTATTTCTTTTTGCACTTTTTCACTGTGCATAAATTATTCATAGGTATAAAATACTGAGATTTATTTTTCAGATGGAACACACATAAAAATAAGATGGAGCAGAAAGTATCAGAAGCCACTGAATTTACATCTTTACAAATAGCTTCAGATCTCCAAAGACTCAAGAAAGACATGACAATCTTAACATGATTTTTAAATAGCAAATATTGCTACAGAAACTCCTGGGCAGCTCCTTGGGGGTAAACAGACTCACAAAAGAAATGAGGTCTTTATACCAAAATGAAATCAGACAAGTGTCAGAAACCACAGCACAGCTTTTCATGTTTGCGTGGATGAGAGAAACCTGAATAAGCTAATCTCTTCTTCCTCCTGTTATTGCTTGGGGTTTTGGTGGCCAGGGAAATATATCATAAATATCTGGGAGGTCACGTAAAAAAATAAGTTGTCCTTACCTGCCCTGCCCCTGGAGATCCTCCCCTAATAGGTCTGTGCCTGGCAATGTGTGTTCCCAACGGCCTCAGATCATTTTGATGCAATAGAAATACAGACCAAATTCTCAACACCTCAGATGTGTAGTAAGAGCTTGAGAACTGAATGCCGAAGTCACAGGTAGAAAGAAGGGAGGAGAGATAACACTCTTTGTTAGTTTCAACAAGACCTGCCCTGGAGGTTAGTTAGCATAGATGGCACATCCTTGGGTAAGTAAAGAGCTAGAATCAACCAAAGTGGGGGATGCTCAGTATAGAAAGTCTGTCTCTGTTGGCCCGAGACAGAAATGGCAATAGTGCTGGCTGAGGGAAAAGGGAGGGATGTACAGCATTACTCACACCAACTGGAAAGTGAAACTCTACTCTTTCTACCTGTAAATATTCTGTCACTCTGGCCAGCAGTACGTTACCTTATTGGTTATAATGCTTGCATTGTTATATATATTTTTAAATAATTTAAAGGAATTCTGCAAAGCATTGTAATACCATCTCTAATACTTGGTGCTTTTGAAATACAAAAGCAATGGCTTAAGCCTTAAAAATTTCAATATTCTGTAATTCAAAAGTCAATTGGAAATGAAAGAGTTGGTGCATATTAAACACCTGGGGAGGTTATCATGTAAAGTGGAGAGATGAAAAAGTCAGAGACACACTTATTAACATGCTGTAAGAGTCACTTTCCAGACCTCTGTTCGCTGCTCAGTCAGTGAACATGCCTAGACTGGGATAACACTTTTCTACAGTTTTTTTTTCTCTCTCTGTCTAGATTCCTTGGGTTATTTAAGTTTCTAAACTGCCCACATTGATACTCTACTAAACATCTGAAGTAGGCAGATGAACACTGAGATTAGAATGCCTTTGCCTGGGTTCTTTCTTCTTACAGAAATAAACAAACAAACAAAAAACAAAGAATGTGAGGGGTGTGGTCAAAAAGATGGATGATACATTCAATGGACAGTATTTCGGTCTTTGGGTTTCATATTTGTGGTGAATATGGGATGGTTTCCTCACAAGGAAAATTTTAGGAAACATTATTTTCAAGACATGGCTGTTTTATTATGGGTGCATTTGAAAAATTCAGAGTTTATATTTAGCAGAGTAAAAAGAGGATAATAGAGGTCATTGTTTAGGAGCTGAGTGCAGCTCTGTAGAAGGTAAGGAATAACTAATGTTGAGTTTGTGTTATGGTTGAATGGAAACTTCTCTCCCCTCCCCGCCCCCAAGGTTTGACTTCCTACATAAAACTAGATATGTAAGGTACGGAAATAACAGTAATTATAGTAATGAATGCATCAATTCAATAAATGTGTATTGTATGCTAGCTATGACACAAGCACTTTTCTAAGCACTAAGATTCTATCAGTGAAGCAAAAATGTTAGAAATGCCTGCTTTGTAAAATTTACAAGCTAGTATAAGGATACAGAAAATAAACATAGTAAGTAGATAAATACTATACTATCTGAGAACATAGTAAGTACTATGGAAAAACAGAGCACATTTATGGAGGATTCATTCAATAATCACTGCACTATGACCACAGCCTCAGTCAAGTACTGTGTTAGATGTAAGGAATTCAACAGCGTCCAACACAGCCCTGACCCCTAATGAGCCAGAGCCCACGCTGTGACTGTCAGAATGCAGTTGGCCAATGCCAGGATGTGGATTGCTGCTCAGGCTCACCCAGCCCTACAGGGTGTTGCTCAGAGATCACAGTACTATTTCCACTGGGCTTCACAGCCCATCTCAACACAGTGGTCCAGGCAGTCTCCTCTCATGGATCAGAGCTGGCACTGGACAGGAACCCATTTACATCCTGAGTATAGTCAGCATGAGGATGGAAGCTGAGCTCTCCATAAGTATATCTAAACAGGAAGCCACACTCATCCGAGAGACTGACCATTATCCTATTATCTCAGAAATTAAACCTTATTAATCTGCATGAATATTTTATGACATTTAATCAATACAGATTTCTTTTAGGTATATTATCAAGGAGCTTTATTACATTTTCTCTTGCATGATGAATACTATCCCAGGAACAAATTATCCCCCCCCCCAATATATCTCTAATTATAAAATAATGCCCCCACTAATTAGTGAAATCCAAGCTACCAAAAAATCAAAATGATAAAAACTTTGTCAGCATACACTATATTCCATAGAACAAAGGACATTAGTAACATACAGAAAACTCTCCAACATTCTTCGTTTCAACTACTACGGAATAGTGATGGCATTCCTTGATGTCAGATGCTGTGTGGTTTGAAGAAGGCTTCCCATATTATAATTGGGGAGGGATTTAAAAGAACTAAGAGACTAACAAATAACAGCCTAACCACTCTACCTAATAAAAGATAGCATATAAACAGCACCTACAAGAAAGGCTGATCATAATTCCTTTACTTGGTATTGTGATATTTGCTTTTTAAAAAAACTTGGCTAATAGCACAATACAAAGGAGAGGAAGAGTCTTGGAAAAACCTTTTAAGATGTTTTTACCATCTGGTATCCCGTTTTGACACGTGTGTTCTTCTCAGTCAGCAATTTTCAAAGTTGATGACATCCTTGAAACACAGTGAATACTCTGTCAATCAGTGTTTCAAAGTATAGAGAAGCCTGAAATGTTTCAGATAAGATAGATAAAAATGCAACTGAACTTGTGAAAATAGCGTTATCACATCTTTATTTCAAAGATCAGTCATGAGAACAGCTAGTCTTTATCTGAGGAATTCTATTAAGTAGGACTCAAAGTTATACATATATATGTATAAAATACATGTTTTTAAATATCCCATAAAACTGCTAACCTGAGTGACTATTTTCAAGGTTAGTGGTATTGCATCTTACATTTCTATATAGAATAACTTCTTTAAAATGAAAGTTCAGTTGTGATGTATTAGGTATCATATTGTTCACTGAAAACATGAACACATTTTAACATAAATATATGAAAAAAATTTGTTAAGTTTTCAGTATCATTATCCAAACTCAACACTATTTATCCACTTGAGGATAGAATTTAGACTGATCATGTGGAATCAGTTAGGCTGCTGAACTGACCCCATATTCTCCCACTATGCATTTTGCGGTCCTATGCACTAACACTGCCTATTGAAGGTCTTCCCTTTGGTTATCAATAACTTTGCTTCCCTCCACAAAGATTTTTGTAAGTTCCTGCATCAAAAAACACTCTCACATAATGGCTCATCCCACCCCATTTCTAGATGGTCACCTTATCAAGCAGGAGGAATGCCACCTTAGCAGATTAAATAAATTGTGATGTTTGCAGAGATGATTTTATGCATAGTGGGACATCCATGTGATTCTACAATTCCTCCTCAATGATTGATTCGAACTCTCAGTCTCTCCATCTGGATTTAAAAAACCTTTCTTTAAATTTTGATGGGTCCTTGAGCTAAGGTAATATTTCTCAAAATAGAGTCTAATCATGTACACTACACTTGATCATTGCTAATAAAAAATGCAGAGTTCTAGAATTACTACATTTTTCTCTAGGATGCAGGTGATTATTGGGTATGCTGAAGGACTAAATCCCTAGTTCTGCATATTCTCACTCCCCCCTCATTCTACTGACAGTTACAATTATTAAGAACATTTTAATGCCAGGGAGACTGTCATTTTTAATTTCAAGGATATTAATTCAATGGAAAATAAAATTACAGCAGAAAGGGAAATCTATAGTTTAGAACATCCTTTTTAATGAAGTAAAATAAGAACATGATCTTTTTTATCTCTATAATGTTGTTGAATACACTACAGGTAATTGTAAAATGATACTAAAACAGGGCTGGACTATTGGTTGTCTCATGTATGAATATCAAGTGGATAATAGTGTAGTAAAAAAGAGAAATATGTGACAGTGAGTGGAAAGACAGCTCAGAATACTTCAAGACATCCAACATGACACATTTTCTAAGACTGGGATTTTAAAATGTCCTTTATTTTTGACTTATTCTGAGAGTATTTTCATGTTCCA
>NW_005876040.1:0-1435 GCF_000147115.1 Myotis lucifugus | reverse complement strand
TATAAATGCCACACCTTTATACTCAGCCACTGTAGTGAACGAAAACTTAAACTATAAACCAAGATAGATAATGACTCAGTTCCAGCTCTTCCACTTAAATCCAAGTTCCACTATGTGAACTTGGACTTTTTACTTCAACCACGCTAGTTCTAATTTTCTCAGTAATATAATAACATTGTGCAGTATTTCTTAGAGTCATGGTGAAGACTAAAGAAGGTTGTCATAGAAAAGCAACTACCATAGCCCTTGGCATGTTGAAGGCACTCTGTCACTCGTAGTTCCATGTAGACCTGCCTTTCCCTTTGGACAGCAGAGAGAACATTTCATGACTGCATGTTTTACCTTTCATAAATATCGACAGTTTTGAACTCAATTTCAAAAGGCTAACTGAGGTCATGGCTTTTTCTTTCTCCCCATAATGATGTTGAACATGCCATAGATAAATGTGAAGTGACAGCAAAGCTATGCTTGACTATCAGTAGCTACCATGTGGATAATGGTGTAGTTAAATACACACAGTAGGTCTCTTAACTTGTGTTATATATCCCAGGATCACAACTGGAGTTTAAGCTGAATATTTTAATTTAAGAACTGAAAGCTTTTTTGGACTCTTTCTGAGATTCAGTGTATAAAGACACGTTAAGAAATATCATGGATTTAGGCCAGGGGTCCTCAATCTACGGCCCGCAGGCCACATGCAAATACAAATATTGTATTTGTTCCCATTTTGTTTTTTTACTTCAAAATAAGATATGTGCAGTGTGCATAGGAATTTGTTCATAGTTTTTTTTTAAACTATAGTCCGACCCTCCAACGGTCTGAGGGACAGTGAACTGGCCCCCTGTTTAAAAAGTTTGAGGACCCCTGATTTAGGCCATGCTACTACACTACCCAATTTCATATTAATCAGGGAACAAGAATTTATTCTTGATACAATAATTTTATAGCTGTTACCTAGAAGTAATAGATTTTTCTTCCACTGAATAGGAAGAAAAGCATTTTTCTTTAAACTATCTGTGGTCAAAAAACTCTGAGCCTTGGCTAGATATGATAGAAGCAGGTGCCATCTGGAAAGCAGACGACGCTAACTTCATTTGGGAACCACCTAGTAAAATCTAGTCTCTGCTTGTTAGGAACATTTGCTATTTCTGCAAATTGAGCAAATTCAAGAAATATAGAGAAGAGGAGACAGGAGTCTCCTCTCCAATTTGAAAGGGAGAAGGAGTCCTTATGCCACCACTTCAAGTATCAACATAACCAGCTTTGCTCAAAAAATTCCACATTTAACTGTGTATTATGGGCTTTCATCATATCGCTAACTCCATCTTCTCAAACACTTTCCCTCAAGTTCTGACAGTGAATTACATCTACATGTTAACCCTTTATTTTCCATGTCTTCTTAAACACAATTCCCTGCCTAAATGCCATGACCATT
>NW_005876039.1:0-10718 GCF_000147115.1 Myotis lucifugus | reverse complement strand
GAACTTTCGTATGTGAAAACACTGGGATGCCCGTGAGATACTGCTAACTGCCTACCAGTAGGGGCTTGGAGGGCAGTGGATTAAATTTGACCTAAGCTGACATGTTTGGGGTAATTTCTAATTACTTTTAAAGCTTAGTTTTAGAAGTGCTATACTAAAATACATTTGTTGAAAATAAAAATTGATTACTATTCCTTTGAAAGATGTCAATTTTGACCATAAATTTACAGAATTTGAACCCATCTTTACAGTTGTGGCCCCTTTTGTGTTTCATTGTTTTATGTATATTGTGGGCTAAGTTCTACAGTGGCATTTTAAAAGAAATAAGTTGCAGGAAGAATATAATGTACTAGAGGCCCAGTGCACAAAATTCGTGCACTGGGGGGGTGGTTGTCCCCTCAGCCCAGCCTGCACCCTATTGCAGTCCAGGAGCCATTGGGAGAAGTCGGCAGTCAGACATCCTTAGCGCTGCCATAGAGGCGAGAGAGGCTCCCACCACCACTGCTGTGCTCACCAGCTGTGAGGCTGGTTTCTGGGTGAGCAGTGCTCCCCCTGTGGGAGCACACTAACCACCAGGGGGAAGCTCCTGAATTGAGCTTCTGCCCCCAGGTGGTCACTGTGCATCATTAGACTTTTATTATGTAGGACTAGAGGCCCGGTGCATGAAATTCGTGCACTGGGGGTTGGGGGTTCCCTCAGCTCAGCATGCCCCTCTCACAGTCTGGGAGCCCTCATTGGATGTCCTCCTAATGGCCAGAGTCTGGCAGCAGAGGCTCGGAGCAGGCGTCCCGTGTGTGTGTGTGTGTGTGTGTGTGTGTGTGTCCCCACTGGGGGTCTGCCCCCAGCCACATTGGTGGCTCAGAGCAGGCACTGTGTGTGTGTGTGTGTGTGTGTGTGTGTGTGTGTGTCTGCTGTGGCCTGCCCCCCAGCCATGCCATGTAGGCTCAAAGCAGTTACCGTGTGTGTGTGTGTGTGTGTGTGTGTGTGTGTCCCCACGGGGGTCTGCCCCCAGCCACATTGGTGGCTCAGAGCAGGCACTGTGTGTGTGCGTGTGTGTGTGTGTGTGTGTGTCTGCTGGGGGCTTTCCCCCAGCCACACCATGGAGGCTTGGAGCAGGAGCCCCACTGTGTTGATCTCTCAGGCTCCTGGCCTCCACTGCATGTTGTACTCTCCCTTGAGCTATGGTCAAGATGGGGGTGCTGCTTGCAAGCCGGGCTTTCCTGCTCCAGGATCGCCATGGCGATGGGGGAGCAGGCCCAGCTGGGGGCTGCCCTTAGGCCGGGCTTTCCTGCTCCGGGATCAGGCACAGCTTTGGGCTGCCTACAGGCTGCACTTTTCTACTTACCAATGGTCAGATCACCACAGTGACCCAGGGCCCAGTGGCACTTTCCTGCTCTCCAATAGTCATAGGGTCCTGGCTGGGGGCGGGACTTAGCAGTGTGGGGCTCAGGCAGCATGGGGGTTCTGGCTGGGGGCTCCGGTGGCACACAGAGGTCCCGGCTGGGGTCGGGGTTTATGCCCCGCTGCCCAGGGCTGCACATGGGGCCCGGTTGGCAGCTCGTGCTGTCCCGCCCTGCCTGTAGTATAGTATAGAGGCCTGGTGCATGGGTGGGGACTGACTGGTTTGCCCTGAAGGGTGTCCCAGATCAGGGTGGGGGTCCGGCTTGGGAGCCTGGCCAGCCTGGATGATGGGCTGATGGCTGTTTTTAGGCTGCCCGCACCCCCTTCAGAGTGGGGGTCCCCACTGAGGTGCCTGGCCAGTCTGGGTGAGGGGGTGAAGGCTTGTTTTCAGGCTGGCAGGTGACTGAAGCTCCCAGCCTTTCCTCTTTTTTTCTTTTTTTTTTATTCTGTGATTTATTTACTTTCTATGGCTGTCACTGGAGCTGAGAGCTGGCTTTAGCTCTGAGGCCAGCTCCAGCTTGAGGCCTCAGCTGCTGAAAGCAGATATCTGGGCTTTGTTTAGGTTCTATAATTGAAACACTGTTGCCATCACTGCTGCTCTAAGCTCTGTGCCCGCTGCCAGCTGAAAGCAGCTATCTGGAGCTTGTTTAGGTTCTATAATTGCAACTTTGTTGCATCCGGAACTCAGAGCTGGGCTGCTGCAGGCCGGGAACCTTAGCTTCCTCTGTCACTGGAGCAAGCAAGCCTCCTGTTTGCTTCAGCTGCCTGGCAGCCAGCAGCCATCTTGGTTGGCAGTTAATTTGCATATCCTGCTGATTAGCCAATGGGAAGGGTCAATTTGCATGTTTCTCTTTTATTAGATAGGATGGACCTTGAGATCTTAAAGAAGATGGAAGTGTGTATCTGAGTTGTTGCCTTGTCTGTCTGAGGGGCAGATGAGGGACTATGCATGAAATGCTCTGACAAGGTCACATGTCCTGAAAGGTCATTTGTACCCGAAATTTCACTGACTTTTCTGATAAACCTAGTTCAGTTCAGATGTATCTCACTTAATGTAATTTATTACTAGTGCAAAGATCTGAGTCTGGGTTCATTTTTTTAATTACAGTTATTTTTTTATTTCTAAAAGTATTACAAAGGGTATTACATATGTGTCCTTCCCCCCCGCCCCCTGCCCTTGACAATCCCCTGGCCTCCCTTACCCCCCAGTGTCTTATGTCCATTAGTTATGCTTATATGCATGCATACAAGTCCTTCAGTTGATCTTTTACCCCCCTCCCTCCTGCCCCCCAACCCTCCCTGGCCTTCCCGCTGCAGTTTGACAATCAGTTTGAGACAGCTCTGCCTCTGTATCTATTATTGTTCAATAGTTCATAATGGTCTTTATTATCCATGAATGAGTGAGATCATGTGGTATTTTTCCTTCATTGACTGGTTTCTTTCACTTAGCATAATGCTCTCCAGCTCCATCCATGCTGTTGCAAATGGTAAGAGTTCCTTCTTTTTTACAGCAGCATAGTATTGCATCGGGTAGATGTACCACAGTTTTCTAATCCATTCATCTACTGATGGGCACTTAGGTTGTTTCCAGATCTTAGCTATGGTGAATTGTGCTGCTATGAACATATGGGTGCACATATCCTTTCTGATTGGTGTTTCTGTTTTCTTGGGATATATTCCTAGAAGTGGGATCACAGGGTCAAATGGGAGTTCCATTTTTAGTGTTGTGAGGAAACTCCATACTGTCTTCCATAGTGGCTGCACCAGTCTGCATTCCCACCAGCAGTGCACAAGTGTTCCTTTTTCTCCACATCCTCTCCAGCACTTGTTGTTTGTTGATTTGTTGATGATAGCCAGTCTGACAGGTGTGAGATGGTACCTCATTGTTGTTTTGATTTGCATCTCTCAGATGATTAGTGACTTTGAGCATGTTTTCATATGTCTTTTGGCTTTCTGAATGTCCTCTTTTGAAAGGTGTCTATTTAGATCCTTTGCCCATTTTTTGATTGGATTGTTTATCTTCTTTTTGTTAAGTTTTATGAGTTCCCTGGGTTCATTTTATTAGTTCCTTTTTTGTTTTTTAAATAAGTCCTGTAAAATTTGTTTTTGTTAATCATTTTTAAAGTGATATATGTACTTGATATTAAACGAAAAGGAATCACAGAATTGCACAAAGAAAGAAGTGATTAAATGTTTTATGAAACATTTAAAATATATTTCTAAACAGAATGGGTCCATTTAGTCACAGTAACTGCTGATCTCCATAGCAGAGCAACCCACAAACACATAGCACTGATTCCCCCCCCCCCCCCATAATCAGGGGTGAGAAATATACAACTTGTTTCTGAACCAAAACCACAATTTCTGCAGTTGAAAATGTTTCATTGCTAATATGGCCCTGGTAGAAATTATGTAATTCTATTTCCTTTAAAAAATTTTTTAAGACACTAAATCATCAATCTGGAATGTAAATTCTGAGCACAATGCAGCTCAGTTCGCCTAAAAAAATAAAGAAAAAAATCCCCACCACCTGTTTCAGTAGGGCCTGAAGGGAGAGAAGTAGTGTGGGGAACCCCTGCTTTGGTATGGAGAGTCACGGCCTCTTGACCCAGACCGAGACTGTGAGTAGCCATAGCTGGTGCTTCTCTCTGGATAAACTCTGATGTAGGAAGTTTCACCCTCATGAGAGTGGAATTTGGTGTCTCTATGGAGGAAGGGAGAGATAGAAACATCTATGACAGAGAAACATCCATTGCCTGCATGCCTCCTACTGGGGATGGAGCCCAAAACATCATCCTCTGACGTCATGGGCAGAAGGGATGGGGCACTTCATTGTGTCCATCTGCCCTGCCCCCAGTACATATCCAAGCCCAGAATTCTTAGGATTTGGTGGTTTTAATAATAATGTTCAGGGGTTTCGTTATTCTTAGGAGGAGGGAAAGATGTATATTCAATCTTTCCTAAAGTGAAGTCACAGCTGCTTTTTAATAAATTAATCTTAGAGAGAGGAAGGGAGAGAAAAACATTGATGTGAGAGAGAAACATTGATGGTTTCCTCCCCCACGAGTCCGACCAAGGATCAAACCTGCAACCTAGGTATGTGCCTTGACCAGGAAGCAAACCCACAACCTAGCTGTATGCCCTGACTGTGAGGTGAACCCAAAACCTTTTGGTGTATGGGAAGACGCTCCAACTAACTGAGCCTCCGGGCCAGGGCAGTCATAGCTACTTTGTTTTAATGAGGTGAAGGCCTGTGCATTGATACAGAAACACTTCCAATGTATATTATTGTATAAAAAAGGGAAGTAGTGGATAGGATGCGCACTGTGACTCCACTTTGGTCCATGAAGAGCGGCATTCATGCACCTTCATGGGTGGGTTTATGTGAACTGTTCCCAAGGCTGCCCGGAGGAGCGGAGTGGGGACTGGTGCAGCAGGATTAGAGAGGCCTTCTGCCTCCTGCTTCTACATTTCCGCAGTTTGCAACTTTGAAACAAAAGGTCTTCCTTTGAGATTCACTGTGGAATGTATTTGTTTGAATTTGCATAGAACAAGATAGGGCGAGGGACTACCAAACTAGAGGGGAGGGAGGTGGCTGTCACTTTTTCCTTATTTCTAGTCATTCAAACTTTTTACAACACTCTACATGTTACTTTTATATTTTAAAAATAATAAAGTCATAATTGCTTTATTTCAAATGATGATTTGAAACAATTTAAAAATACTTCTTAAATAAGTCCTTAGAGGCAAAATACTCTAATGACATCAGTAATCTTTCTCACAGTATTGTGGGAAAATGTATTTCTACGGTTCACAGGTAAGAAAGAGACTTATGCCGTAACTGGTTTGGCTCAGTGGATAGAGCATCGGCCTGTGGACTGAAGGGTACCAGGTTCGATTCTGGTCAAGGGCATGTACCTTGGTTGCAGGCACATCCCCAGTAGGGGGTGTGCAGGAGGCAGCTGATCGATGTTTCTCTCTCATGGATGTTTCTAACTCTCTATCCCTCTCCCTTCCTCTCTGTAAAAAATCAATAAAATATATTTTAAAAAAGAAAAGAAAGAGACTTATTTACTGAGCTGATGCCCCGCAGAAGGGTCAGCTTCCATTCTCACTCATCAGTGACATAGAAATGTCTGCAAAGGTATCTGTGCTGAAAGGGATTGTCTCAGGGGTCCACCGCAAGTCTAGGTCACAGCACACCCTGCTTTTGTAGGACTTAGGAGCTCCCCCTGAACGGTGGCACCCCTTGTGGAAAAGGTGTGCAAGTGGACCTTTCAGCCTCCAGAAGGGGTACAGCTCCCAGGGGGCACCTCCCTTCCTGGCCTTAGAGATCAAGCAAACCGGAGGCATCCGAGAAGATGGCCCTGTTTTAACACAAATAGGAAATTCACGTGTTAAAAATGTTTTGCTCAATGCTGAAGTCTTGGTCACTTTATCTGAGTGCTTCTTTTCTTGTCAGCACACCTGAGACTCCCCTGTAGGAAATGAGCAAGTGTGAGGAGCCTGTCTTTGCTCTTTCTCCTTGAGCACTCGGCTAAACTCATAACCAGGTTAATGCAGAGACTGTCTATCCCTCATCCAAGGGTGTAGACGTGCAGTTGTGTTGTATCAGGCAGATTGCCCTACAGAAATATGGAACACCTTCCAGTATGTTCCCTGGCCTGGCCCTGCTGTGGCCATTGGGCATGGAGAGTCAGACAGGGGTGGTCCGTGCCTCCTGCAGCTCCGAGCCTGACAGCATTGGACCTTCCCCTCACTCCTTAGGCCTCCCCCACTGCTGTTGCCGAGGCCGTGCCAGTCCCTCTTCTTGGGACAGAAAGGAGTTTGGGGTCTGGCATGCAGGTGGTTGGAGCTAAGGTCAGATATGTTTTCTAAAAAAATTCTTTAGGGTAATTGTTTATTTTTTAAATATTTTTCAATGTGTTTTTCTTGATTTTAGAGAGAGAGGAAGGGAGAGATAGAAACATCGATGACAGAGAAACATCCATTGCCTGCACACCTCCTGCTGGGGATGGAGCCCGAAACTCCAGCATGTGCCCTCTTGGTGCAAGGGTCCATGCTCTAGCCACTAAGCCAAAAAAACACCCACAGTATTTTTTTCATTGATTTCAGGAAAGGAAGGAAGAGGAGAGAGAGAGAGAGAGAGAGAGAGAGAGAGAGAGAGAGAGAGAGAGAGAAACATCAGTGATGAGAGAGAAACATCATCTTGCACACCCCCTATTGGGGATCAAGCCTGCAACACAGGCATGTGCCCTGACTGGGAATGGAAAGGTGACCTCCTGGTTCATGGGTTGACCCTCAAACCCTGAGCTACACTGGCCAGGCCAGATATGGTTTTTAACCCCCCCCCCTTTTTTTTTGGTAATCTGGCAACAATGATGAAGCTGCCAGGGACGGCACTGGTGCTGAAAAGACTTTGTTGTGTTATAGCAAAATACTTTGTTTTTTAATTAAAATGAAAATACTTGGTTGTGTTTTACTTAAAGTTGTGACATTTGTTAACTTTTTAAAGCAAGTGGCAGTGTTTTCCCTCAGATGATGATGAGGAGGAGGCACCACAGCTTCTAGTAACACTGAGGTCTTTGAACAGAGGATCAAGAGACTTGTGAGCTGTTGCGGCTCCTGCCTGTCTGGGAGCTCTGGTCACTCAGCCTGTGGGCCATCTCTGCTCCCAGCTCCCCTGCTTGTCACCTTTTGTTGGTTATTTTTTCCTCATTAACTCATCTGCCAAAGATGGGTAGGGAAATGGAATAGTAATAAAGTTCAGATTAGTTTACTCTTCTACTTACTGCTTCACACAAAGGATAGATTTGGTCAGAAATAGTGTGGAGAACTTCTAAGTGGGCTTACCAATCCATGAGCCTATCTTCAGAGAACTTTTTTTTCTTTTTTAATCCTCACCTGAGGATATTTTTCCCATTGATTTTTAGAAAGAGTGGAATGGAGGGAAGGAAGGAGGGGGAGAGAGAGGCAAAGAGAAACACTGATGTGAGAGAGACACATTGATTGGTTGCCTCCCATACATGCCCCAACCACGGTCCGGATTGAACCTGCAACCCAGGTATGTGCCCTTGACCAGGATTCAGAACCGTGACCTTGGGTGCATAGGCTGACACTCAGCACACAGTTGAGGGCAGATAACTTTTATATATATATATTATTGATTTCAGACAGAAAGGGAGAGGGAAAGAGATACAAAAACATCAATGATGAGAGAGAATCATTGATTAGCTGCCTTCTGCATGCCCCCTACTGGGGATCAAGCCTGCAATCCAGGCATATGCCCTTGACCTGAATCGAATCCAGGACCCGTCAGTCTGCAGGCCAATGCTCTATCCACTGAGCCAAACCAGCTAGGGCCAGGTAACTTTTTAATGTTAAGTTTGTTGAGGTATAATTTAGTCAACTCGTTTTAATGTGCAGTCCTTTGAGTTTTGACAAATGTTTACAGTCATGTAACTGTCAGCACAGTCAAGATAGAGAATGTGTCCATCACCCAAGCAGCACCTCTGCCTCTTTGTCTTTGTCATCAGTGCCCCAGCCCAGCCTCAGCCCCAGGCAATCACTCCTGTTTTCTCTCCCAACAGTTTTGCCTTTTCCAGAATGTCTTATACATCAGATCATGTAGTATGTGGCCTTGTGAGTCAAGCTTTCACTCAGCCTAATGCTTCCAAGATTCATCCATGCCGATGCACTATTAGAATTTTTTTCTTTTTCATTCTAGGCACACTTTGGGGGTACTGTGGGCTCGGTCTTTATGTCTAGAAAACAATATATATACCTTAATTTAAAGTAGGCACCTGGCTGGTGTGGCTCAGTTGGGTGGGTGTCATCCCATGCACCAAAAGGTTGCTGGTTCAATTCCCATTCAGGGCACATTGCCTGGGTTTCAGGCTTGATCCTCATTGGCAGGAGGCATGCAGGAGGCAGCCAATCAATGTTCTGTTCTCACACCAATGTTTCTCTTTCTCTCTTCCTTTCCCTTCCTCTCTCTCTAAAAATCAATACAAATATCAATTTAAAAATGCTTACCATTTTATGAGCCTGTTGGAAAAGTGGCCAATATACTTTCTCAGTGCAGGGTTGCCACAAATCTTCAATTTGTTAAAAATTCAGTATCTGCGCTGCGATGCACAAAAAAGCAAGGTGGGCCTGTTTTCCATTTGCTGGATGCACCAGAGTGTTTATCCATACATTAGTTGATGGACATCTGGGTTGTTTCTAAGTTTGGGCAATTATGGATAAAACTGTGCTGAGTATTTTCGTATGAGTTTTTTTAAGGTGGACATATGTTTGTATTTCTCATGGGTATAGACACCTGGGAGTGGGATTGCTGGGGCATCTGGTGTTTGTTTTTAAGAAGTTACCAAACTGTTTTCCAAAATGACCGCACCATTTTACACTCTCACCAGAAGTGTATGAGCATTCCAGTTATTCTTGACAACACTTGGTATTCTCTGGGGTTTTGGTTTTTGGTTTGCATTTTCTGCAGGGAGCCTTTATGCTAGGAGAATCCAGGTCTATCCGTTTCTAACTCAGGAACCTCTTGGACAAGCGAAAGAACTGTCTCTTTCGGGGTCTCAATGTCTATATCTTTAAAACGGGCACAGCAGAAATATAACCCCATTAGCTATAATGAGCTTTAATGAGAAAAAACACATACGACACTTAGCTACTTATAGTGCATGGCACACATTAACACACTGAAAGTGTGAGCTCTAAGTATTGACGGCTGTTGTAATTATATCCTATATAATAAAGAGCTAATTAGACCGAACAGCAGAATGACCATCCGGACGACCTTTCAGACGAAGCTAGGGCAGAAAGGGCCAGTTGAGGCTATGAGGGGCTCCGAGGGCCAAGCCCCTTACACAAATTTCATGCATCGGGCCTCTAGTGTGTAGATAAATGCAAATGTAATGACAGGTAGCTGGTGCAGTATGTCATAGCATTCATCTAAGGCAGCGGTCCTCAACCTGTGGGTTGCGACCCCTTTGGGAGTCAAACGACCCTTTCACAGGGGTCACCTAAATACATATCAGATATTTACATTATGATTCATAACAGTAGCAAAATTACAGTTATGAAGTAGCAACGAAAATACTTTTATGGTTGGGGGTCACCACAACATGAGGAACTGTATTAAAGGGTCGTGGCATTAGGGTCGCGGCATTAGGAAGGTTGAGAAGCACTGATCTAAGTGAAGATGTGTGAGGTAGCTGGTAAGACAAGGGGGCATTTGAAATGGGATTTGAAGGATTGGAGATATGCCCTGTGAAGACGTCAGGAAAGGGCCTTTCTACAAAGGTGCACGATGGACGGGTAGAGGGGGCACACAGCACGGGACATGACTGGGACACCCCCTGACTGTCTAGCAGGACATGCTCGCTGTTGCAGATTGTCCAGAAGTAGGGTGCCCTGGCCGGTGTGGCTCAGTTGGTTGAGCGTGATCCTGTGTACCAAAATGTCACCAGTTCGATTTCGGTCAGGGCGCATGCCTGGATTGCAGACTCCATCCCCAGTAGGGTGAGGGCTTGTAGATCCATCGATGTTTCTCTCTCTCTGTCTTCCTCTCCTGTCCTCTCTCTCTAAAATCAATAAAAACATATTTTTTTTAAAGTTACAATTAAAAAAAGAAGAAGCAGGGTAATAATGAATGAGAACTTGGCCTACCTCTCTGAGTAGTTGTTTTTCTCATTCTAGACCATGCTCTGAGTTGAACTTGACCTTGTTCTTAATCTCCAATACTGAAATGTGTCTTGTAATTATAGTATTAACAGTTAAATCTTTCAATTACCCTTAATAATGTGTCCATGGGTATTATTCTTTTGGCTTTTTTCACCTTGGATATTTATAGAGCCTGTAAATTCCCTTTTTTGGCCAATCTTTCCTTGGAAAATTGTTCTTTTTCAAGATTAGAAAAAAAGCACAGTACTAATCTTTGTAACAGAAAAGCCAAGGTCCTGTTTGGCTTCATTCCTCCTCCTCCTCCTCCTCCTCCTCCTCCTCCTCCTCCTCCTGCTCCTCCTCCTCCTCTTCTTTGATGCTCAGAGCTCTCCTGAGCGTGTCTTTCAGCACAGTTCTCAGTAGCGTTTCTTTGGCCCGGGGACTCGTTTGCAGATACTTCTAACTAGAGATCCAAGTTGGCTGGGTGTGCAGAGGTCAGGTAGGCAGGCCCTGCTTCCAAAGCAGGACATTTCTGTGTGCTGGGCTTGTAAAGCAGGCTCCTGAGTCCTTGCCCCCAGACCTCAGGAATCCAGGCACCTGCTTGAATACTGCACACAGTAGGCATCAAAAAACGGTTGTTAAAGAAT